>NW_009920720.1:0-31389 GCF_000696875.1 Nestor notabilis
AACCATTCTATGATTCTATGATTGTATGAAATATATTTAATCTAAATTAAGACACGATCAGACTTCATGGGAAGGGTCTATTGTTAAAATCTAAAACATGCTGTTGCTATCCAAGAAATACATTTGTTGCTTATTTACTAAAGACAACTCATGAGCGAAAGCAGTATTGTCATTAGGGCGAAGACAACTTAGGTGTTTCACTGGGCAGCATGTTCACTATGACTTGACAACAATCAACTTTATTATCTTAATTATGCCTAAAAATATCAGGAACTTTATTATAGGGATCCTATGAAAAATTTTTTGTCCAAGTTTCTTCCTGTCCTTTCAGGGGAATAGTAATGGTGGTTTATTACTACATCATATGGAATACTTCATTGGTGTGTTTAAGAAACAGGATCAGTAAGCCAGCAATGTGATTAGCAGACAATTTACTGACTTCTTGAAAAGTTATTTAATTCAGTGCAAGTATATAAAGAAGAAACAAAGGCAGTTACAGTTCACAGTCTACAGAAGCCTATCAAGAAATTCAATTTTAATACCTTCTCCTATTTACATATTATAGAGAAGGAGGTATAATGGAGGAAGGAGGTTGATTCCCTGTCAAAGTAATTTAATATTCTCTTGGGTTAGAATTTTCTCTAATAAGCATTTACGTTTTCTCTGAACAGTGTTAATTCTAGATAAATCTAAAAAAGATTATATTTTTTATTAATTTTTCTAATACTTCAGGCTGTAAAAAAGGTATCTTCTCCTGGATTTAGCTGATGGAAGTAGTTACCAGCCCAGCTCCCCTGGTTGTTCATTATCAGTCATAGGACTGAAGTTATCATCTCTTCAGACCTGGTAGCGGAACTGATTGTCTGAGTGCTTCCTAACCCATTTCACTCAGAATAAGCTAGGTTTGCAAAGCCCTCCCAGATAGGATGGTGCACATTTGACACTCGGAGAAATGCAGGTATGATATGGACCATTTTAATCACTTTTCACATGCGTGCATAGAAAGATTAAAGAAATTATTAATCATTCTCACACCTGTGTCAGTTGAACACCCAGGAAATAAAGTAGTGAATATTTTTTTTTGGAAACTCAAGAAGTCGTGGATAAGTAGGAAATGCAGAGCAGAGAAAAAAAGTCTTGGGGCTGGTTATTAGATGTGTTTTGTAATCACTTAGCATGCCAAAGGGACTTGGCAAATGAGAGAATTAGAGGGTACTTGTTCCTAGGAAAAAGTGTTGACCTGATGGAGAACTGTTTACAGAATGATCTACGTGAATATCACAGTGTTTTTTCACTTCTTTTTTCTCTTTTTCTTGTTATCGCCTTGATAATAGCAATTCCAGAGCTGCATTAGTATATCCTTGCAAAAATTAGGATTTTTTCTTTTTTCCATTTATATATAGCAAAGGAGGAAGTATTTGTTTGGTAACAGGAAAAGTGTTGGAGAGAAGTGGATTTTATTTGAGATTTTTTTTATTATTGAAGAAATACCATTCATTTGAATGTTTTCTGCTGATGAATATGTTATAAATGCCTTTGGAGCTGGGAACCAGACATAGTGGAGGTGAAGGCAGAAGAGTTGTATGACCATTGCCATGAACCCTGCATGGGCTATCTTCCCAGCACAGTATGAACTTGTGGATTGACTGAATGTCTTCCAGATCCTGACAAAATTCAAACACTGTATCATAGCAATAGTATCTCTTACTAGAGTTTTGCAGATAACCTCTATGTGAGATATTGTGAGTAGCTTTCTAAAGAGAAAAAACCTATTGCTGATTATATTCTCTGCTTCAAATCTCAACTTCTGTGTTAAAAGAGGGTGCTCTGATAGAGGTCTGTTATCATCTGGAAGTACTGATTTCCCGATTCCCTTCCTTCCAGTTTCAGAGGCATTAATGTGGTATGGAAATTGTACAAGTGTGTTCTTTGACAGGTTACATCAACATTACCAACAGCCTTCGATGTTGCTTTCCAGCCTGACTTCATAAATCTGGCTTTGGCTTTCTAGGAGAAAGATGACAGAGAATTCCTACAAGTTATTTTTCATCTGAAGCACTAATTTTAAACAGACTGTTCTCTTTTGTTTGCCTCCAAATTCAGCATAAGAGGTTCCCGGCAGGCTGCCTGCAGAGGGATGATTTGCAGTGTATGTGGAAAGTGCAGCCCCAGACTGAATGGGAGAAGGCCCTTGCCTCAGCAGCAACTTTGCCATCAATGTCCAGAATGACAGGGCTAGTTGGCCTCACCAAAGACCATATTATCCATCCTGCTGTCCCAGAATAGATCCACTATTAGTCATCCCTAAAGGAAATTTATCTAAGAGGTTCTTTAGTTTATCAGTGCTAAAAACACTGTGACCTTTCTTAACCATTAGAAAGCTTTTCTTAATATTTTGAAATTCTGGCTGTGCTTCATTCCAATTTCTTTCCATCCTATTCACCATGGACATGAAGGACACATTTATTCCCTTCCATACTGAAGCAACCTCTGTGTACTTGCTAGCCTGTTCCCATCAGTCTTCTTTCCTCCAGACTACGTAAACCCAGTATATTCAATGTTGGATGTTAAGTCATTTTTTCTAAATTTCTGATTTCTGATTGTTCCTTTTGGTTCCCTTTGGATTTTCCCTAGTTCTATTTTCTCTAATCTTTTTAAAAGGCCTGCATTAAACTATACAGAATAATCTAACTGAGGTTATAGCAGGGTTGGGAAGATCAAAAAGATTGACCCTGTACACCTTGTAGTCTGTGCTCCTAGTTGTACATGCAAGGTTTAAAGGTTGCCTTTTTTACAACAGCATGGCATTGCTGAGCTATGTTTTGATCCGTTGTACAGCCAAACCTTTTTATGAACAGCCATTAAATCAGTAATTTCTGCCCTGTGTTTGTGTAGGTGAAGAGCTGTGCCTAGCTTTGGCACCATTTACTAATTCCTAAAGGCTTTTTCTCCAGGATTATATGATCAAGAGCTTGAGTGCCACAGTGAGTGGTAACAATGAGTAGGGGACACCATTCTGGAGGAAATCTATGCCTCGCACTGTGCACAACCAGTACTTCTCAGCCAGGCTTGCAGCTCAAGGCTCTTGTTAGATCTGCTGCTACCTGCTTTTCAGATGAAACTATAGTAAAACCATTTACTTCTATTTGCATTTGAAAATTGGACAATTAATAGTTTTATTCAGTTTATTTTTCATGAGTTTTCCTTTTTGCTGAATATGAGATTAATGTTACAAGAACCAGTCAAAATTCTTTTCAACAGTTGTACCATTTTCCTTTGAGATGAAATATTAATGGGAAAAAAGAAAAATTTCTGTAAGGATTTTTCCAGTTTTTTGAATGACACAGATTAAAGCTAGAATATGTCCATGAGCATTTTAAAGTACTCTTTTAAACCCTTTAAAGCGGGAAAAGTCTTATTTGCTAATCTGGAGCACTTATGATAATTCTTTTCAAAGAAAATATGAAAAATTCATGTTTAAAAATTAGGCATATTTTTCTTTATCCTCCTGTTCAATGTTTTACATTGTATTTATTTTAATGCAATAAAATTAAGAATGTTCATAAGATGAGTGGACTATTTTAAATTTTTATTTGTATTTTTCCATCTTGTAAAGTTTAAAAAAATTCTGATTTTCTTTTTTTTTTTTTTTTTTTTACACTCACTGAAATGCAACCTTTTGCTTATGGGTTGGCTTGTGGGGGAAGGGAGCAGGTGAGCTGTAGTGTTTCTGCCACTGGAAGGCAGCCCCAACACTTGACAGACTGGGCAGGGGCTCAGCTTGCAGAGGGTGAGACCTGTCTTGAGTGTCCCCATTGAATATAGATGGCTTTGAATATGGGTGGCTTTGGGAGTGGGACAAGGGTTTCAAAATCCTGCCAGTCCACATTCATTGCTGGGGAAGGTCAGCCAGATTATATGTGGATTTGGCTTATAGAGGAAAGGGGCTAAATGCACCAGATGTTAAAAGCTGGGGAAGCTCAGATTCAAATACCAAACAAGAAGGAATTAAAAATAAACATATCCCCAAAGATGCTAGGAGCAAAGGTAGGGCTGATTATATGTGAATTTCTGGTCCATGCTCCAATTTGAAATGAACCATATTATTGTGCCTTTGGGAAGGACTAATTCACAGGACAGGGTGCCCATCGATGTCTCTTGTTGTCTGAAGATCCCAGACCAAATTGCTGGCTGGTAGGAGATCTCTGAAAACAGCATAACTTGTACCAGAAAGCATCTATTTCCACTCTCCTGCCTGGATGAGCATCTCCTTCCCTGAATGTGAGCTATCCCCTTTGGTTTTGAATAAACAGTTTCTTGGTGAAGACTCTGTTACATCGTAAAGAGCAAACATTAATCAAGTGTTTAGTATCCCCTATCAACTATGTCCTGCTCTCAAGTAAAGCACATCAAGAATTGCTGCCCAAAGCTCATCTGGTCTAGCAAGCACCTAGCATTTTCTGCTTAATTCATGTATTCTTTCCAGGTTCGTACAGTATCTGCACACGGGAGACTCCCTGTCAGCTCCTCCGTCAAACCACATGCTCTTATGTCTCAGCTTCGGCTAAAGTGAACCTTCAGCCACAGGAGGGCAGCAGTTCAACGCACCGCGTCGGAACTTCAGCCTCTGCTCTTCTAAAACGCGAAGAAAACAACAGAGAAAACAGTTTTATCAACAAATACCAGCCTCAGTAACTGGCCTTCTTCCTTCTCCTCTGCAGTGTTAGTTGCTGTGATGGGGTGCTCTGAGTGTAGCACAGCGTCATTTTTAGATAAGTTGCCGATGATTTTTTATTTTATTTTTAATATAAATTGTTGAACATATATGTAGATTTATAGCAACCTCAAAAAAATTGTTTCTTCCTTTTCTTGGTACAAAGCATACGTAACAGGCACGTATGCAATTCTGTAGAGGTGCCTTGTCAGAGTTCTTCTAGTACTGCCATTAATTTAATTCAGTGATTCCTGTGGTGTTTGGTGAAGGATATGTGGCTTAATTCAAATCAATGTTTAAATATTTGTTTTCTTACTTTATATTGTATTAAAAATCTTATTTAAATAAATGAATTTATTAAAACATTAAAGTGATTTTAAAAAAGTCTTCAGCAGCAAAATTTAAAGATACATGATTTCATTACAATCTTGTCATTAATTTAATTTTAATGAAATTAAAAAAAAAACAAAACACCCGTATGTGAAGCAGCTTTTTCAGTGAGGATTTAGAGGTGAAAACAAGCTTTCATGAGGCAAGTGTTTGAAATGCAGCCATATTGCAAAGCCTAAGACAGAAAGCGGCTCAGTGCAGATGAAACACTGGTTGTCTTTGCCTCGCCTGCAGAAGCACGGATGATCTGGGGCACAGCATGCTCCCTGCCATGGTGCCGGGCCTCCCCACCTCTAGCTCAGGCAAGGTGCCCTCATCCCACTCTTGCTGCTCCTTCAGCACAGAAGCCCTCCCTATCTCCTACTGCCTTGTGCAGATGAGGTGGGGCTGTCCAGGAAAGGACAGACACGTGATGTATTTTTTCACCTATAGCTCCACAGATCATGGTGACTATGGATTACAGACAAAGCACATGCGGGCATGGCTGTATTGGTGCCACCCATGGTCCTGACTGCTTGCAGTAAACCTGGGCTAAAACACTGCAAGAATTCAAGCACTTTTCTTTCCCTCAGATTCTTGGGAAAAGACCCCAAAACTCACTCATGAACACAGGCTTGCCATAAGTCACTTGGCTTGACTGTTAAAGTCATCTGGCAATAGCAAAGAGAAAACCCACTTGATGAGCAATGACGCAAGAAAAATGCTACTTTGTGTGCATGTGCCCTGCAGTAAAACCAGTCATTTTTACTTTGCATTTTTAATCCCACAGAATATTTTCCATTCCTGACTGTAGCATCCAGATATTCCCCCATAGCTCAGAATGATATTGCTATGGCCAATGTTAAGCCAACTCTGGTGTTTGTGCTTTTGAATTGCTGGGTTGGGGTTTGGATACCTCGTGAAGGAGCCCTTCTCACAAAGCCTCCTTCACAAGGCTTCTGCAGGCAGTTTTACCCAGCGGAGGTCTGCGGTGGGATCACTGCCCTAAACTGCCCAAAGTGACAAACCTGCACGCTAGGCTTTACTGTGATGATTTTGCTACTGTAATTATTCCAGGTACCCACGAGATGGTGCTGCTAGGCTTTGGTTGAACATTGCAGCGAGGCCGGGGAGGTGGCAAAGCAGCAGAGAGCTCGATCGGAAATGTCAGAAGTGTTGCGTATATCCATATTGCACGGTTGACGTTATTTTGACAAGTATAGATGGAGCTTAATTGCTCTGAACAAAACCTTCATAAAAATATCCTAGTGAAGGATGGTCGAGTACAATAGACAATTGTCAGTAACTAACACATCTACAAGGGGAAGCCTAATAGCAATTTTTAAATATCAAGTTCAACCTTTCACTTTATTACAAAAGATCCCTTTCCAGCAAAATCTCATCTAGATTAAAGCTCTCCATTGTGGACCCTGCAATACCAGTTTTTGTTGCTGCTTTGTTAAGGATCAGAAAGGAAGACAGAGTCATTTGCTCTTGTCGTTTATATGGTAACAAATGACCCACTGGTGTTCTAGAAGATAAATAAATAAAACATTCCCTTTTTGTCTTCCGTATGCACAGATCTGAGGGCACTGTACTATTCCTGTAACGCAGCAAAAAGAAAAAAGGTGTCAGTATGAATTTAATCCAGTAGATAATATTTGTATTAAACAGAAGGAGATTAACCTGGCAAGTTATATGTGGGAAATGTCATGACTATGCTTTAATACCCAGGGGAGATGTTCAAGCCTGCCATCTCCTGCACTCCTGCATCAGTCTCTTGCCCAGGGTCTCTTCATGCCGACAGTTGGCACAGGTCAGCACGTTGTGCCTCTGTCCTAAGGAGCAGGGCAGGTGGCACTGTCACAGCTAGTGACTCCACATTAACTGCAAAGTGGGAGCTCTCAGTAATAGGAGAAATGAGCTCCTGCCTTAAGCAAGCAACATCCTGCCCTTCCCAGACTCATCAAGGCAGATGATCTTTGGCAGAACCATTGATCCTGATAGAGAGATGACTGAGAAGCACCAGCTATGAAGAAAAGAAACAGAATGGGGACAATTCTCTCATTCTTATGTTAAGAATTATCTTTACTATTTAGATGCACAAGGGAACCAAGAGCCAACACTACCATGAATATCTTTGCATAGCACTACATTACTATGTGTAGCTATACCCACATGTAAAATCTGTAGCAATGACAGTTACGTGGACATTTTCTGCATTCAGCTATTTTCTTTCCAGGACACTTTGCAGAACCATTAATGAGCACAGTGTGCTTTAAGGTTATATATTGCTAGCAAAGAAACCTGAAATCACAAACCCTGTTTCTGACACATCTTATTTGTCTGCAAACGTCAGCCTACACCAAGTCCCATTTGGAAGAGATTAATGGCCATGGGAGTCTGCAGTAACACTGGCTTATGAAATGCGTTTCATCAGGCTGTACCACAGCTCAGCTCCTGCCTGTATGGATTATTTTGGTCAGAACTCAGATCTTAATAGCTGGCTGATGACATATGTGCCAACATGAAATATACTTACGCAGCGATATTCCAGAGATGACTCTCTAGAGACACCACTCATGTCTGATGCAGCTGAACCTGAAGCTGATAAAGACTATGTCTGTGAGGGCAAGGTGTCTTATTCTGTACATAATTCATTCACCATAGCCTTAAACCTAATACAATTTCCAGAGTATTCTAAAATATCTCATCTCTTATGAGACCAAGAAAGAGATGCATCCATAGCACTCTCCCAACTCATTCCTAGTCTGTGCTACCTAGTGCACTGTATCACTTCATTATGAAGATTTATTTTTGAAGAAGCCATTTCTGTCAAGGCAAAAACAGATCCCACGAATTCAGATTCTGAGATGAGTTCAGGTAAGGGTCTTTTTTCTGTACATCTGTGGTGCTTAGAAGATCCTCTGTGAGCCCCCCATGCTCTTGGATCACTTCTCTTAACCTGCAACTCACTTAGAACAAAGTTGACACCATTTCACTCGCAGTGGTCAAGGTTCATTAATGGTTGTAGGATTTGTTACACACAAGTATTCCTATCAAGTGAAAATCCTGCACCATCAGGGCCTTCTGCAGAGAAGAACTCGAACTGCAGTTGAGTGTCCCAAACTCAACTGGAGAGGCTGAGCTGAGCAGCTGCTCTGTTCTCTAGCACCATTTCCCTAGATGGGCTTTGTGGGCTACAAGAACCTGAGAACACAGCTCAGGAGAAAGTCAGTAATGCTATCTTTACAACATGCAGGTTGAGGATCTCAAAAACTCTCAGTGCTAAAGTAGCTTTATTGCTATTTACTTTGTTGTAATGGTAGTTGTAGAACTTCAACAGCAGCAGGTCTTAATTTTGGTGGGTTTTAAAATTCTTTTGTAGGTTATTAACTCTGAAATGCTAAAGATTATTTTCTCAATCATAATTCCTCATTGTAGGTATATCTGTTTCACTGTACACTAGCTATTTACCTGTGTGGTACTGTGCAGAGTTTGAAATTCTAGCATATCTTTCTCTACAATGGGAAAAGAGGTGGATAAATTCAGGCTAATATTGTCCTGATATATATCATGAAGTAATTACAATGATTTTCTTACGTCTCTAAACAGGAATGGGCAATCTCAATGTTTTGATGCTATATTTGATTATCAGTTTGGCTTCTTGTTTTTCTAAAAGTCATCCTCAGCTCCAGACTGTGCATATGTTTGGCCACGTTCCATCCTACTGAAACTTTTCCACTGGATGTCTGTCAGGCCTTTCACACCAAAAAGTCAGTCAACCTCCCTGCAGGCAGGCAGTCTGGGGCTGCCTGAATCACAAGAAAGGAAAGACTTCAAGCTGCTGATTAAGTCTTTTACTTTTTGCAGAGCTTCCAGCAAGACACTGGGAACAAACGCATACATCATCACACAGATGAAATGTGCACGTTTCTCCATGGAGGCCAGTTATTCAGTAAGGCATTTCACACTGAGTGTCTCAGGTGGGAGCAGGCCCTGCTGCCCTGTAAGGCAGCCAGGCACCCTGCAGTCAGCAGCACCCATTGCTCTGCACCCAGAGCATACTCATATTCCTTTGGCTTTCTTCTCTTTATTGTCTTGCTAAAAGTTTTGAAAGGCCTCAGTGTTGTTTTGCGTTGGATTGCAAACAAATTATGAGGTTTGGAAATTTTTCAGAGAACAGAAGCTGTTTCCCAGGAGCATTATTACAGAACCTAAATATAGACCCAACTTAAACACACTTTGAGGTTAAGATCTTATCACAGCTTTCTTTTTTTCTTTTTTCTTTTTTGTTTTTATCTGCAGAAATGAGGGCAAGAATTGTAAAGTTCCAACTCCTACTAATGGAAGAATTCCCTCTTCGATCCTACTGATATTACCAAATTACTACACACATGGTCTATGGACACTGCTCTGTGCTGCTGAGATTCAGAGGCAAGTGTGAGCTCACCTACATCGGTGGATTTATTCTATGTTTACACAGAGCTTTTCATGTGTCTGATTCTGTGTACCTGCCTCTTCATGGAGGAGTTTTTCACTGAGAATAACACAGTTATTCTCCAGCTTGCTGTTAGCAAAGTGATGATGCTCACAAAACTGATACTTACCCTTCTTGAGGTCTCTCAGTACTCTTTTCTTCCTTTATTCAAGCCAATTTTTTTGACCAAGAAGGAATATAATTAATTAGGTGAAACATACCATATAACCACGTAAGAAAAGTTTTGCACATAGTAAAAATAAGAAGGCTGAGTTTTAAGTGTTCAACTACAATGCTAATATTTGCCATGAATAAGCTGTTTCTTTGGACAGTGAAAAAGAATTTATGTCATTCAGGACTTTCGTAAGCTGTTGTAAGACATAGTAGTAGTTAAATATTTGGTAACCAAAAGGTACAATAGCAGAAGAAAAACAAATAGCATGCTAAAGTCAGCAGAAAAGCCAAGAGATTACTCTGAGGAAAGCTGTGGTCCTCAGCTTACTGTGTTTAGTCTAGTAGTTCAAATCCAGACTGCACAAAGAGGGAATGAAATCTCTGCTTAGCACCTAACTGGTGTTCATTTGTCTGCATTAAATGAATTTGGGATTTCAGTCCTTTTTAAGTGGATAGGAGTTTTAGCCTGTGAAGCTATGGGCCACCAGGTACATCTGAATCAGTCTCACTCTTTCACAGATTCTCAAACTGTTGGGTATCTAATGCTTGTTTGTTGGGCCACTGTCAGCAGTAGGATGGATTATAAATGGAGGCTGCCCACCCACAGTGAGTCAAACATCCCTGTGCCATGCCAGGGAAGGATGTGAGGGAAAGCATGTTTCCATGGCACAGGATTACCTTTAACACTCAGCTGCAAATGCAGCCTCACTGGCTTTCTTCTCTCTGGGACACCACAGATTTACCAACAAAATGCATAGACAAACAGCATCCCAGCATGAAACTGGCTCCGTGCTGTGCTGCATACTCATAAATTGTATTTTGGGCACCAAAAGACTGTTTCAAACTGTCAGCTGGGATCACTCCTCCCAGACCACAAGCAACCTGCAGTCAAGTTCAGAGTACAGGATCCCACACTGGAGCTCCCCAGGCTGCACATGTTCCCATGGAATGCCACTTTCCAGGGCTGACACCTTCCCATCAGTCTTAACTTCACTGAAAGAAAGAAACAATCAAAGTAACAGAGCAGAGAAGGTGTATGTGGTGGTTTAACCCCAGACAGGAACTAAGTACCACACAGCCACTTGCTCCTGCCCCTTCTTCTGGGTGGGGAGGAGAATCTGCAAAAAAGGCAAATCCCACGGGTTGGAATAAGAACTGTTCACTAACGGAAATTAAGTAAAATAACAATAATAATAACAGGAAAATGGGAGAGAGGAATAAAACCCAAGAAAGGCAAGTAATACACAGTACAACTGCTCACCACCTGCTGACCGATGCCCAGCTCATCCCTGAACACTGCTCAGGGATGAGCAATTAGAGTGACCCCCCTCATCAACTACCCCCACTTTCTATACTGAGCATGACATTTTGTGGTATGGAATACCCCTTTGGCTAGTTTGGGTCAGGTGTCCTGTCTCTGCTCCCTCCCAGATTTTTGTGTCCCTCTGCATGAGAGACTGAAAAGTCCTTGGTCAGGGTAAGTGCTACTCAGCAACAACTAAAACATCAGTGTGTTATCAGCATTATCCTTATACTAAATTAGAAAAACATAGTCCTGCACAAGCTACTAGGAAGAAAATTAACTCTATTACAGCCAAAACCAGGACAGTGAGTTAGCTGACCTTTG
Source organism: Nestor notabilis (assembly GCF_000696875.1). Lineage (NCBI taxonomy): Eukaryota > Metazoa > Chordata > Aves > Psittaciformes > Psittacidae > Nestor > Nestor notabilis. The sequence goes on from NW_009920720.1 coordinate 11,365, forward strand.
CAGACCCTTGTATATAATCTCTTGCATATTACCTCTTGTATTCAACAAACGTAGGAAGTGCTGGGCAGCTCAGCAATTACAGCTGTAGCAGGGTCACTACATCTTAGGAGAGACAAGACAGACCCAGTTGATAACATTTTAATTAGAGTCTTAAATTCATTATCATTTATCTTCTCTGAATCATCACCTGCGTTGAGTAGAAACATAGACGGAAAGGACAAAACAGAAGCCAAATGAAACTAAGATACTGAAAAAAAGAATATAATGGCATTTTTCTGCTGAATAATTTCATTATTGTTTAGGATTTTGGTAATTATTTTTTATACATAAAATTCATCACAGGCAATCAAAAAGTAGAGTTAAAATACATGAAAAGCCTGTTCTTGCTCTAGCCATATTCTGGCAAGTTTGACAGGTGACTTTGTTTCAGTCTGGTATTACTTGCACTCATAAATAAAATGCATTTCTTTTCGGCTAAACTCAAGTAAATATCAGTATTATATTTAAGGGAATCTGTATTGTCAGAATGTAATTTCAACCAGCTAGAGCCTGATAACATAATATGGTTTTGCACTATAAATTCTGTGATCCTTTAGAATGGCAAGAAAATTGGATAAGTTGCTGGGTCCAAGAGATAATACATTTTGTGCCTAAAGTACCATAGATTTAAATAAAATTAAATAAGGTCTAAACAGAATTAATAAAATTTTAGATTAAAATGATAAATGATATCATATCCCCAGAATATTTTAGTGCTTCTGTTTTCATTTTTTATTTCTGTATAATTCTTGGCCCTATGCAGTCAGATTTGTCAAAATAAGCAGTGTTTTAGAAATATGGATGGAAATCTGAAAAGAAGGTAAGAGGCAGTGAAGATTAAAATCACGCTAAGGAGCCACATGTTAGATGTATTTCTGAAGCAACTGAGGCTAATTATTACTAAGCCTTATGCCATGTTCATCATTGTACAAAATATAAATAACCACATGTAATGAAATGAGCCGTTTAGGGTCACTCAAAGAATTAACCATGAAAGGAATTATCAAGAGCAGTTTTAATATAAAAGGCACAACTTAACAGAATTTGATGGCAAGATTCACTCTCTTACTTATTACATGGATGAAGCATACTAAGGAAAATTGAAGTGAAATTGAGCTAAAAACAATTGATACAGAGTCCGAAGGCACAAAGAGTAAGAGAGACCCTCCCATTGAGTCACAAGGTTCAGAATAGGTCCCATTGCTCTCTAAAGTCCTGTCAGAGCCTAAGTGTGGCTGGATTTGGTCTTAGTATCTTTTTGAAACCCAACATTAAAATACCTCTGACAGAAATTGAAATGCAATTAGCTTTAATTAAAAGTTGTTCCATTGATCTGTGATGTTGTATGTTAAGTTTATCAACATGCTCATTAGGTACATTTGTGGTTGAGGTTTTTTGTTGTTAGTGTTGGTTTTATCTCTGGTACTCCTACATTAAGAACTGTAGATATAAGGCAGGGCTGTTGCATACAGAGACTATAAATTTCAGTGCAAGATCCATCTTTCATTCTCTTCTTGACAGGAGAACAAACTGAATGCATGAAGCGCAGGATTAGTCAAGTTCACAGATGAACTAAGTGGGAAAGGCTATAAAGCAAATGTATGAAAATCTACGGAGCAGAGACTGATTTATCATACAATAAAAAAAAAAAAAGTACCAATAATTTGGGAAGAGTGTAGCTGGCTAGGAATAGCAAAGTATGCAGAAATGAATACTTTCCTGTAAGAGAGAACCTGGAAGTCAGCTCCTCAAAACTACTGTTGACAGGACAGAGTGATGTAAATATCACATGCTGAAAAAAATGAAAAAGTAATCTTGAATCGTCTGTGAAGAGGCATAACTTCAAAACAGAAGATAAATGTTTATCTCTCTCTATATATATCTGTTGTTCTCCTTGATTTGGCTATCTTTGAACACAGAACTGTGGAGTCAGGCTGACAGAAACAATCAGGTGAAAGAACTATAAAAGAACTGGCCTCCAGGCATAGCAGTTCTGAAGACCATGATTGAAGTTCATGTCAGTTGATGTCAAATGTGAAATCTTGTTTGGGAGGAGGGGATGTAGACTAATATAACCCAAAGAAAAATAGCCTGGAAAGGATTAACTCAGTGGAAAGGAAAAGCTGCGCTGCTCTGAGAGACTCTGAGGTTGTGGTGAATCTCTCGATTCCTCTGCCTGTTGATAATTGCATTTAGCTAGCTCTATTCGCAACCTTTATTCATAACCTATGTCACATATCTTTTGACAGTTCATGTTGTCCTTATGGTCTTTTCAGCTTCCTGTTGCAGCCTGGAACATTATCTTCTTTCTGATAGAGACAATTACTACATTTTACATTCTCTCTGTGAACCTATTGTTTTGGTTTTGAGTGATAGTGCACATGCGTATTTACTTTGTTCTGTGCTTTATGGTCCATGTTGCCTTTTAAGCAAGGTGATGTTTGCAAAGTCAAGGGACACAGGAACCACAGTGAAGGCCTGAGGGGAAATTTGCCATGCAGGACAGTCCTATGAAACTCAATTTTCTGCTATGGAAACTGATCGGTTAAATCCAGTATTCATTCTGTGCCGTAACCTAGAGCTGTAACTTGCATCTGTGAAGTCTTTGTGTGTGGGAAAGCTCTGGGTCAGTCCAACAACTGACAGAGGCTCACTGCATATTTGTGTGCTCTGTTCTGAGATGGAAATATCTGACATACACTTTATGCCCACTTATTTCTGGAGTGCACAGAGCAACCTTCACCTTGTTGCTATTAAGTTCTCCTTGGCCCTCTTGCATACATAGTGTCTAAAGGTTCCCACTTCTTCACAGCTAATCTTAGGGACAGGCATTGAAATGACAGGGTGATCACAAAGGTTCAAAAAGGGCTGGATTATGACTTGGCTAATCACACTGCAGTAAAGGCTAATAAAACATGAAAGAAATAATGCCCACTATGCGTCAGGGTGACCTCCTTAATATGGAGGTTGAGAAGGAGTCCTCATGCCTTAGTACTGATTGTTCCACATCTCCTTATTGCCAGACAAAGGACCAATTGGATTGGATCTGGTCAGGTCTATTATCTCCATTCCTCTGTAACAAGTTTAACTAAATGAACTTAAGCCTGCCTATGTCATCACAGGAAGGAAAGAAAGGTTTTACTTCACAGCCAGTAGTCTAAAGTGCTGTAACAAAGGCTGGACGTCTCTCACCACTGATGCCACACTATTGTCACATTATCTTCCTTCCCAGGTGAATGCCTGTTTGTGGTGATGAGGTACCAGCAGCTGCAACAATGTGCTTTTACCCCAGAGAGCTGCATATTCCTTTGGTGGGAGCGGTGCTTTGGCAAGGTATAAAGCACTAGGGATTGGCTTGTTCTGGGTAAATTAAAGTTTCACCCTCCAAACTGGATGTACACTGAAGAAGTGTCATTGTGGAGCATAATCTGATTGATGAGCCCTTTGTTTTTTTCAGGGAGCTACCGCTGGCAGCTGACTTCAACCAGAACAGCATGGTGCCCTGCAAAATCACAGCGGCTGTTCACAAAATCTGTAATGTCAAGCTCCCATTTTGTGATAACTGGCAAAACATTTTCCAGTTACAGAGTTGCTGGATATCCTAAAGCCCTAGCAGATACCTTGTCCAAGGAGACTGACACATAAAACCAGGTGCAACCAGTATTTTGACTGCTGTTTTAAAGCAGTTCTAAAATTTTATTACTTTATTTAAGACCCCCAGCTAAAGGGAGATTTATCAGTCTGCAGTAAGCAGCATTTTCTCATAAGAGCTCAGCAGTAAGCAGACAGCAAACTGCATTACTTGAATGAAAAAGTGAAGTGCCATATAAGATCTACTCTATTGGAAATGGATTAAAACAGAGCCTGTGGCCTTCTCACTAAATTACAAAAGGGACTTACTGCTGTGAAGCCTATTTTTCCCAGTTTTTCAAAGGAGCCATTCCTACCAAGAATTTTGGATTCTTTCTTTCTCCCCACAGCTCACCTCAGACAAAGCAAGAGTATCTCCAAGGGACAGAGAGGCCCAGAATACTCAAAAAGCTCTTGTTCATATTCAGTGCTCAGGGGTCAAGAAGGCTGTTCTCTCCTAACGAGCAATGGTGCCTGCTGAGTGTTCTTCCCTGCAGAGAGAAAGCTAAGGGAGGAACAACAGAATGTCCCCTCTCTGCCCTTAGCAAGATGAAGCCTCTAAAGAGGATATACAGTTTTGAAGTTGGTCCTGCTAATGCAGGACCTAGAAGAGGAAGTGTCTTTGTGAAACATTTGTAAAGCTCTCACTCAGAATGGTGATCAGCAGGTGAAATACAGGAGATTCCACACTTCCTGACTCACCAGCAAGCACCAATGTAAGCATTTGAGCAGCTATGTTTTAAAAGACAGAAACAGTTTACTGACTTTTTTGAAGTTTAATTGCATGTATTTTGCCAGCTGAATGGTGAGACGACACAGGGCTATTCAAAGTCAGTAAGCACTTGCAGCCAGATCTGCACTGAATGCCTCCATCACAGCACTAATTAAAGCACAGGCTCAGCCAAAATGCGAAGTTCAGAGGTGATGTGATTACGGCTTTGTGAGTTCTTCCACAAGAAAGAGATGTGCTTGACAGTGCTTTGTTTTACATGTGCAGTCTTCTTTAGCTGCAAAAGTGGCAAATAGCTTAGGAATTTATTAATTTTCTGCATATGGAATGCACCAGATTATTCTGATCTGGTTGGTTTGTATCCAGATAGATGGGTTTTGATAGGGATTTTTCTGGTTAACGTGAATCCATCTTCAGATGAACAAAAAAGCATAGCTAACACTGAACATGCCTAATTCTCATAGCTTTCCTTATTTCTAGTTTATGATAGCTTTTATACTTTGTCAGGTTCAGGCTTGCATTGTATCTGTGGCCCAGCAGTCTTAATTTCATTTAATTTAAGTAAAAAACATCCCAAAATTAATTCTGTATGGAATGAAAAATTATGCCAATAACCTCCACTAAAATCAAACTGTTTTTAAATCTCAGAGCTGAAGCAGACATTTTCCTCATTCTCGTTTTTATCCTGCATACAAAATTCACCCTACAGCTGAGATTTTTTCTTGATGAAAGCTTAATTGAAAAGACTGAATTCCAAAGAAAGTCCAATTTATGAGGTGAGTCATATCCAAGCTCTAAAAATACTGACAATATTTTATTCTGACTTTAATTTTAATCATGTGCTTCCTCTGTATTCCATTAATGAATCATGTCAACACATATTGATTTACATGTAAAAAAGAAAAGTACCGATTCACAGCAAAGGTCAGCTGTGCTGAAACAGATCCTACTGGCATGCAAAACTGACAGTTAATGTGACTAGACTTCAGCAGATCCAGCAGGGTAAAAGAACATTGGGAGAGCATTTATGTAATCTGCTGAGTTTTGTGCATAGTCAATGAACAATGGATAAATGACAAAATTCCAGACAAACTGGTCACCTGCTAGTCACCAGAGCTACCTTTTAGTTCTAGAATAAAGTATTATACAATCTATTTATAAGCTTTTAAAAGATAAAATGGAAAAAGTAATTGAAGAAAAAGCCATGTTAAAATGGATATATTTCCTCGTGTGACAAGGACGGCTCTAGGGGACAAGGAGGGAGCAGAATTTGACTTCAAAAAGGCTTCTGACACTGCCCCTCTTGACAATCATGCCCCAAGCTAGAGATGCCTGGTCTGGATGGAAGCACAGCCAGGTGGGACACACAGACAGTCGGAAAGCTGCTATCAGAGTTTGCTGTCAAAAAGGTGTCTCAAGTGGAGTATGTTCAAGGCTGGTTCTATCTGATATTTCCATCAGCCACCTGGATGATGGAAGGGAAAGTATGCTTATGGAATTTACTGACAGCTCCAAGCCAGGATGGATGACATCCCCCAGGATGTGGGGTGGGATTGGAATTAAAAATTATCTTGAGGCACTGGAACAGGGGGAAGAGTGGAGAGGGAAAGTGAGATGGCTGAGAAAAAAACTCTACATTTAAAGAATAGAAAGAAAACTAATAAATTCAAAATGGACACTAACTGGCTAGCCCTTAGCATAGCAGGAAAGGATGTGGAGCTATAGTGGATCACAACCTGGCTGCAAGTCCAGCTGTGCTAAAATTCTGCCACAGTAGAGCCAAGTTACGTATTAGGAGCTATTAATGGGAGACATAACATAAACCTGAAGGAAATCCATTGTTGTTAATCATGTTTTTATCTCAGAGACTTTTCTCTAAGTACAGATGGAAGTTTATTTGTAATTATTCAGTTACTTCTTCCAGGAGCTCAGCCAATCTTTTATACCTGCAACATCCTTATGGAATAGCATGGATAAAATGCAGGGTTGTCTTTATGCTCAGTCCTCTGGCAGTGATGCTGCTAGCTGTTAAGGATTAGATGGCTTCCATTTCAGAGTCTGGTTTTCAAGAGTTTACGTAACTTGGAGATATAAAGAGAAAGTGGCACTGAGGATAAAGAATAGCTAGTTTTCCCAGCATACTTCTCTTCTAATTTCTGGATTTTTCATTCCAGCCACCCCCATACCCGGCACTGTCAGTATGTAAAGCACTGCTTTTTTGCAGCTGCATCATTTCTTCACTTACACTTTCTATTTAAAAAACAACAACAACAACAAACCCCCCTAGTGATCCTGATTTAACATGCTTTGAAATAATATTGTAAATATTTAAAGATAGCTTAGACATGGGGGAGTACTATTTAATTCCCTTCAGCACCTGCATCAAGGAGAATGTAGCTCTGCTTTTAATATGATAGCTTTTTATTGTGTTCTTTTCTCAGAAAGAGACATTTTCAAAACTTCCCAGTCTTCCATCAATCTCTGTGTGTCACTTATCTTGGCTCTGTCATTCGGAAAGTCAATGTATACTTGATAATGACATTCATATTCATTATGGCAGTTGAGGAAAACACATCACTAAAGTATATACCTAAGTCAATTTACTCTTTGTACCCATAAAAACGTATAAAGCGATATTTACAACCTTTGTGCCCTCTCTTGTCTACATAAATGAGACCTGGAGACAATTATTAACCCAGAGCAGGTAAGGCACTTGTTTTCACCATTTTAGATTATGCATAGGAGAAATTTTACCTTCATCTATCACCCACTGTACCCATGTACAGAAGCTGAGATGTCAAGACTTCAATATCATCATGAAAGATATACATTACTGCCCTTTCGTATAGGACTGCAAAAACTTACTCAAAATGTGAAGAGCTTACACTTAGGCTCTCCACATGGCACTTGTGCTTGGAGCATGCATAGCTTTGTTCTTTATTGTTGGTCTTGAATATTTACTGGCTTAATTACTGACATACAGAAGTGGTAGAATTTCAGGTGTTACTAGATGTTACTGATCATGATGACCTGAGAAGGATTAACATCTGTGGCAAAACAGAACACAAAAACCTGTATAGTTCAGTCTGAACCTTAATAATCTTTTCCCAAAATCCAAAGTACCTTCCTACCCTTTCCTACCTTTCAAAAGAAAAGAAGGCAGGGAAGATATTTGGGATATCAAGACACCTACCTTTTAAGGCAGAGAGGCTGAAAGGAGGAACCTTTATTAAAATTTTACCCCTCTAGGTAAAGTGTTTGTCTTCAGGCAGTATCTGGCAGTACCACCTATTATACTGTCTTCTAATAACCGATAAATATGTCCAGGTAAGTACTGGCTTCATATTACTTGTGCAGAATTATCACACAGTGGGAAATATTTCACTTTATTCTGTAACAGAGAATATAAGAAGAATCCTAACATTTCATTTTCTGATTTACATTAAGAACCATACACAGGAGGGCTCAGTGTGTACTTCACAAATGCACTGGCCAGGTTTTATATGAAGTGAATTTTTCATTGTGGCAAAACTCCTTTTTGCACTGAAGATCCTTAAAAGAAATGCATGAAAAGTAGGTGAGACTGAAAGAAGTATGTGCAGTTCCAGTCCGTCTCCTCTTTTGCCTCTCTTTGTAGCAATACATCATTTTCTATGAAATACCCTTGCATTTTCATCTCTACTTTCAACATTTTGAAAGGAAGGCATGCGTACCTTCCCCATCAGTATCCTGTCCTGTCAGATTGAGTGACATTCTTTTAGAGACATAAATATGTGTTCAGGTTCTGTGGGATGTCATTGTATTCCTGAGGAAAATACAGGAATTTGTGGTTATGATAACTTCGCTGGTGAGCAGCGGCATCTCCTGACTCAAAATTTACCAAAATAATAGTTCTTTCCTTACATTCTCCTTTACCTGTCCCTAATATCAGCAGCCAAATTTACCTGGTTTTTTACAAATCATTCCTCATTTGTGACTGTCAGAATTGTCTATGAGAGTCTGCTTGTTTGGCTGGTGTTTTTGAATCATGGATCTGGAAAAATGTCTAAGACATGTTTCTCATTCTTAAATGCACATTATGTGAAAGACCTCCAATTTTAGGTAACCTGCTGTCCAAAAGGGATGAAATTACCTCATCTGTTAGTTGTAATTTGTTTTGTCTCGTGGAATATTTGTGTCAAGCACTAAAGTCAGATGGATTTACAGTGTTGTCACAAGGATGGTTGCACAACATTTGTTCTGACTTTTACAGAAGGTCTTGAGAAGTAGGAGGCACTAGCTTTCCACAGAATTTAGTCAGTGATAAAGATGAGGAAACCTGGCCTTCCATCACAGTTGTCATTGTACTATGGAAAGTGCCCCAGGTCTACGAGTTGGTCTTACACATGTAAGTAATGGGTCCTGCTTGAATTGAAGTCTCGTATTTGTTGTCTGCCAATAATAATAATAATCCCTTCAGTCCGTTGTGGTTATTTTTACTTTCCCTGTCAGTGCACACTTAAATGAAAACATTCGTCTCCATGAAAAGCAGATATGCTATTAGTAACATTTTAGGTTAATTTCAGTTGCTAATTGAAAGCAATGAAGAAAGTTCTTATTTCTTTACTCCACTGTATATTCCTTAGAGAGGCCAGGCAGGCACTAACATCCAGGTGAATTCTTCTGAAGCCATTGCTCAATCCTGAACATCGTTTATGATGCTCTAGATAAGCTGATTCAAAATTTTGCAATTATGGAATTTTTGTAAATCCACCAATCTAAATAGATTTGTGTGCCTGTACATTAACTGTGAATCTGCATACTATGTGTGGAGCTGCTTTTCCTCTATGAATCAGTTCAAACTTCACTGTCTTCCCTAGTTTTTAATTCATTCTACGTATGCTGTAGACAGTAGCAGAGCTCATTTGCTTTGTCCTTGCTTTCTGAACAGTCATTGTCCATAGAGGGTTTATTCTTTAACCCTACAGCCACACCAGACTAAGACTATACTCAGATAAATTTGTTCCTAACTACCTGAAATATACAAATTACAATAGAGAAAAATCCACAGCAAGCAGCAGGAACTTCTATGCTACAACTTCACCAAAACCTAAGCAGGAATTCATGCAGTACTCAGGAGTTAAGGTTGCTATCTTAAATACTCAATTGGCTGATCTCCTTAAGAGTGTGCAGAACAAGAGTTATAGTACTCTAAAAGTATTGCTATTTCTCTCTGCCAGACTAAGTTTTACCAAGGCTCCCACTGCAAATAAATCAAAGTTATTCTCCAGTAAAAGTAAGAGGTCTCACTACAACTAAAAGGATACTATTCAGAATTACTTGTTGTTTTATTTGGATTCAGAGAAATAATTGTTTTATGAAACTAGGATCTGCTGCTTTCTGTGACGTTTGCTAGGTGACAAGAGCTAGTAGCTGATAGACCAGTATATTTCAGACATTACAGAAAATAAATCTTAAAGTTTTAAAGCTAGGAAATACTTTACCCAAGATGCTCTCTGAATTATCCAACAAAATCCAATAAAAGCACAAATAAACTACCAAAAATGCCATTTGGGAAAACAGTCTTTTAAAAACTAAACAATCAGATCCATGAACAAGGATATTTAAGAACTTTGTCTATCTCAATTGCATGTGGTTTTTATTATGTTTGCAGGAAATGGAAGCTAAGCAATTGCAACAATATTAAGTGACTCTTCAGAAGCTCTTCTGCTTCTACAACTATCTAGGAAAACACAAAAATAACTAATGGAAGAGGCTGCCTACAGCATTTTCAGCTTCTCTGTGTAGGCAGCACAGATCATCTTACCTCAAGAGAACAACTATTTCAACAAAGTTTTCTACAGACACACCCCTGAACCTAAGTGCATATCTAAACATCCAGATGACAAAATCTGGACTCCTATCCTAATTCTAGCATCCAGAAGCTTGGTTCAGACTGACATAAATCTAAATGTTTGATGATTCAGCATTTTTTCCCCGAATTCTGGTAGGCAAATCAGGTCTTCAGATTAATTTTCCACCAGGACCTAGATAAAGCTTTGGATACTGTTTCTTTTGGTTTTAGGGCCACTCATTTTACCAGTCTCTGTGAAGCTTCTCATTTTAATGTGCCCCGACAGTGTTACTGGAACACTGTGGTACTGTATGGGCAACAAAATTTTTGCAAAAATCGTAGAATCATTTAGGTTTTAAAAGACTCTTAAAACCATCAAGTCCAACCATTAAGCCAGGACTGCCAAGTTCACCACAAAACCATGTGTCTAAGTGCCACATCTATATATCTTTTCACCTTCAGGGATGGTAACTTCACCATTTTCATGGGCAGCATGTTCCAATGCAAGACAACCCTTTCAGGGAAGAAATTTTTCCTAATATCCAATCTATATCTTCCCTAGCTGAACTTGAGGCCATTTCCTCTTGTCCTATCACTCATTACTGGGAGAAGAGACAGACACCTACATCATTACAATAAAAAGCTGACTGTACTAAGTTTATGCTGCCCTGAAAAATAATAGAAGTGAAGAAGAAAACACAAGTTACTCATGTCGTGATCTTAGAAACTTCAGGAGAAGAGCAAATCAAGAGGTAGAAATCCCATTTCTTACTACGAATTACCATAAGAAAAGAATTGTGTTAGCTGGAGATGTTGCTGACACTCTTTTTTTGGGTGAGAAATGCTTTGCCTGAAATGCACCTAGACAAACATCGTTGAAAAAGGCCTGGAAGATAAGAGTATTAGAAAATAAAAATAATGGGATTGCAATGTAGGCAGTGGGGAAAAATCTGTTACTTAAGCATGGCTAGAATTTAATTCACTTAGTGTGTCTGAGTGGGATTTGTGTATCTCTGTTTAATTCATAGCTAGTAGAAGACTGGTTGGGTAAAAGGTCATGGGAAATTCAGGGGGATGTATGAGGGTGGAAAGCTCTTCAGATCTTCAAAGAATTGGCTCTGTTTCATCCATTTGCAGCATTAGGATTCTCTATCTGCCAGAAGACCAATTCTAAATTACCGAATCTCAGCAACCTTATAATTTATGAAGAACTAAATACCTTTTCAGACTATGTTGATTTTTGGTTTTTGTGGTCTCTTATCTCCACAGCTCTACAGAATTGTAGCTTTTTAATCATCTCTCAGATCAGAATTGTATTCACAGAACTGTTTCTTGAGAAATGATTCCCACCAAGAGAGGTTATTTCTGAATATCAAATCCCATACCCTGAGGGAAAGTGGGAGTCATGCATATTTAACTCACTGATCAAAGACTTTCTATGTAATGAGTTGTTTGAGAGTTAGAATAAAATCAGATTTGAAGATCACTTATCTTCTAAAGTCAACTGCTAAGTCCTGAAATATTTCAACTGATCTTATAGAAGGTCTTTTGCATATGTACCACCTATTTTACATGGAAACATGTTAGCACGCTTTTAAAACTTTTTCGCTATCTGCATCACAAAATACTAAGCAGTAAAGTTTGAATAAATCTGAAAGCCTACAAAGAGGTTTTCTGGCTGTGAACAAGACAGAGAGCCCATGAAATCTATACAACTTCACATTTGCTTGGATGACCCTTTCACCTGCTCTCTGATAGGATTGCTTTGAAGGACTGGGGAACAGGGAAAATCTACACACTAGGATTAATTTTGCTACTTGAGCCTGGAGTAGGTAGCACTGATAGTAAGAAAGGACATTCTACTCTTTTCTTATGTTTCCCTGTATCCCATTTACATACTGGAGTCCTGGCTCTGTGCGCAAATGGAGTACGGCAGCGATAAAACTGGTGTAACACCAATATTATGAGAGGGATTAGGAAAGCAATCTGGAAGGCTTCCAGCAGAATCAGATAGTCAGGATGCAGCACTTCACATATGAGTTTGTAAAACTTAGTTCTGCAGACAGCATATAAAATCTGCAGTGCGGCAGACATACAGTGCAGAGGCATTTCCTACACTGCTTACACAGTGCATCTGACTCTGTCAAGTAGATGTTTTCCTCCAGTTTCTAGATTAATTCGTGTCTCCTTAATTTCAGATTTTCATGAAAGTCTTTGACTGTATTTTTTCATACCAATGTTGAAATGACAATCAAAATATAGTGGATGTTTTTACAGGTCAAGACTTATCTATGAAGTGTCCATTTAAGTCAGGCTCCAATACCATCTTGATTAGCTAATTAGAAAAAAAATTATCTTACAAAATGTATTTCATTACTATTAATTATACCACTGATTTGAGAAGCAACTGATCCATAAAGCAATGCTCAAAAATGATTATTTTTTGTGTTAATTATAAAAAAGCTGCTCAACAAAGAGTCCTATGAACCCATCATCTCCCTTTTCATTAAAGTTGTCAAGTTACATTATATCACAGAAACGTTATTATTTATAACCCTCTACAAAATAGCTAGGGCATCATAAATCTAAATATCTTATAAAATCAAAATGCTAAAGAGGCTCTATGTTATTATTTCATTAGCATAAGGATGTTATCATTAGTCTTTTTCAGCATTGTGTGTGTTTGGGGGAATCAGTGTAGTTTCTACTCTTTTTGTTTAAACATAAAGCCTTAAAATCTGATCAGAAGAATGGAAAGTGTTTTGTGCAAGGAGAGACTAATAGAACTTGGATTATTTAGGTCAGTGAATAGAAGACTGCAATGGGATATCACCAGTGTTCCTATGAGGGACATGCAGACCACGGAAAGAAAACTATTTAATCTAATGGATGATGTTGGCAGAAAAGCAAATGGGTGTAGACAGGCCGTTATTACAGCTAAAATGGAAAACAGGAATAAAATTACAAAGTCAAAGCATCAGGGATTTGAAATAACTTTGCAATCACTGCAATAACTAAAAAAGCCTTACTTTTAATATGGAGCTTAAAGAGTTTGTGGAGGAAATTATCTGATGCTCTTCCTAGTCATAGAAGAAGATTAGACTTGTGACCTTGGGGATGTTTATCCAGCTCTATGCATTAGGTTATCTTATTAAAAGCTAATCAAATCAACCACAGAGACTAAGTAATGACCAGAGGAACAGGCCAAGTGACAGGCCAAGAAGCACAAGTTACCTGAGCAGGCAGCACACCAAATCAACACCAAAAAAGATGGATCAGGCCATGGCCCCTCATGTTCAAAAAAACCAAAAACAAAACAAAACCAAAACACAAAGAAACAAAACCCCTAAATTAAAAAAACAAACCAAACAAACAAAAACCCAGACTAAACCAAACCAAACCAAACCTCAACACTTAAAAAGTTATGTCAAAGAAAGAAACCATCTCTCCAGAATGGTACAAAACCTATTATGGGATGTTTAAGGGATGGAACAAGGGCAGAGAAGAGAAGGGATCAAGATGGATCAGGGAAGACCAGTAGAGGAAAATGGAGGAGGGGTATAAAAGGGGACAGTGGCAGGTAAGCTGCCTGCTGCTCAGCACACTTGTCTCACTGAGCCCTGTGCATGACCACTGCTGTTGATCCTATGTTCTTATTAAGTGTTATGTCTAATTGTCCTCTGTGTGTGTATTTATTCTGAGGCTATTTATGTGAGCTGCTAGTGAACTTCAAGCTGGACTAGGGGGCAAACAGCAGAAGAGCTGTGAATGCCATCTTTTGGAGATGCTGGGGTCAGGAAAGGAGTATTGTGGATCCTGCAATCCACAGGATTCAGCTACCTCATTCCCATATTCCACAGTTTATTTATATATAAATAAATTCAGTTATTTAGCTTTTTAAATTTTTTATCTTTATTTATTTTGTCTACCTTTGCATTCTTTAAATTCCCCCCTGCTGTTTAGCAAGCTCAACTTGCAAATTCCCTAGCATTTATGAACATAATGTAGAGGTTTTGATGGCTTTTTGCTTAGTCTTATTTTTCATGTCAGTGATGTCAGTGTTCTCTACTTCATGAAATGTTGAGAATACTGGACTTCATTTTGGATGAGAAAGACTCTGTTTTGGTTAAGATAAAACCCCTCTCTCCTGGTACTAGTAGTACTTTTAATTACTTTGTATTTATGTTACTTTTCTTTTTAAATTGCTGGAATGAGTTAAAGAGTACATTTTAGGTAATTTCATGTTGTTGCTCATTGAAAATGAATACCGACCCAGGTATGATAATCATCTTGGGTAGCTTTCAGAGGAACTGAAAGGCTTATGGTTGAGTTCTTAGAATAAACTGCAAGATTACATTTATAACTAATTACATGCACTGGAACTCCTGTACTAAGTTTCTTCTTTCACTGAGGACTCACAGCATTTTCATATATTGATGTCAATGGTAAACACAGGTTCCCTTCTCCTGGCAGTTTTATTCTAGGTTTATCTGAAAGTCTTACAGTTTTATCTTTATAGAAGGCTGACTGATTGAAACCCTTAGGTAAGTGTATATAGGGCAAATCTTGTTTCAGCAATACATTTTCCTTTCTAACTTCTCTAATAAGGTCTTAATCATTCTGGGAAGCACTACATTAGATATCGAGTTTAATATTTTGTCTCCTTATCTTTGCCTTCCAGAAAGAAATTGTGGGTTAGTACCTCAGCTTGAGTAGATCACCTTGACTGACTGATTTGAGTTAGCCAGTTGATTTGAATCAGTGGAGTAGTTAGGGATCTGGGTTTCCGCATCATGCAGACAGCTATCTATTGAAGGAAGTGTCATTGTTATCTTTGATATTTGAAGTCACTTTTCTTTCACCTCACTTCCCATATTTCACAGCCACACCAAGTTGAGGAACAATCTTCCTTACAGTCAGTGATTCTCTCCTACAATCTTATATCTGTTATCTCCATCAGAATTAGCCCTTCTTTCTATTTTCTTCTCACAAGCTGCCACTTGTTATTAAATAACACCACCTTTGATATCCGCAACAAATACAGCCATGTGTTTCAGACAGGAAAAAGACACATTTAACAGAGACTCGTAAAAGAAAGGTTTATTCCACTACTCTGTCAGCCTTCAGACAGGGATCCCCAGCTTGTAGCTGCCAGCTAGAGTTTACTCCAGCTCTGATTAATAATAGAAGCCTCCTGTACACCTGACCTGGAAAATAAAAAAACCCCAGCTGCTGCTTTTTCATGAAACAATGGAAAAGTCTGAAATACTTTTGAGAGCTTTTGGAGCTTGTTTTTTGTGTTATGAACTCAGGTCTTTGTTACTGTTACCACATTTGAAAGTGTTATGGTTTAAGCCCAAACAGTAACTAGGAAACACGCAGCCGCTTGCTCCCCTTCTTCCTCCCTCCTCTCCCGGAGGGATGGGGAGGAGAATTAGAGGAATGTAACTCCCACGAGTTGAGATAACAGCACTCCACTAACAAAGGTATAATACAAACCACTACTGCTACCAACAATAATGATAAGAGGAATAACAAGGGGAGAGGACACAACCGCTCACCACCCACTGACCGATACCCAGCCCGACCTGAGCAGCGATCTGGGCCTTCCGGGTAACTCTCCCCAGTTTATATACTGGGCATGACGTGCTGTGGTATGGAATAGCCCTTTGGCCAGTTTGGGTCAGGTGTCCTGTCTCTGCTTCCTCCCGGCTTCCCCTCATCGCTGGCAAAGCATGAGACTGAGAAAGTCCTTGGTCAGAGTAAACATTACTGAGCAACAACTAAAAACATCGGTGTTATCAGCGTTGTTCCCAGACTGAAAGTCAAAACCACAGCACTGCACCAGGCACTAAGAAGGAGAAAAATGACTGCTGTAGCTGAACCCAGGACAGAAAGCCTGGTAATTTTAAGGGAAAATCTGGAAAACTGTAGGCACATTATGAGGTCTTCATACGCTATAAGGATGCATCAAAAGAAAAAAAAGAAAAGTTATTACTTTTAGATTGGATTCAACAAGTAGCCCAAATAAGCAATCAGAATAGTCAGTTTGGTATTGCCTGTAGTACAGACAACACAATTACTAACACAGTTCTTCAGAAAGGATATTTAGATTTTTCTCTTTGATTTGATTTACATTATAATTTAACCTTTCCACATTTCCTTTGTTATATATGTCATCATGAACGAATGAACAAGGTATCATTTTAAATATCAGAGGCAGTTAAAAAAAAGTCAAATTTCTTTCAGCTTAGTAGTCAGGTTGTTTGCTACCTTTGTATGAAAAAGTAGTAACACTAACCAGCAATACTGCTTCATTCTGTATACTGAGTACTCTAACTACAATAACTTTGAAATATAATTAGATTATTTGAACAGGGTGACCTTATGTTTTATTTTACTTATACAGGTGATCTTTAGAATGGTTTAGTTGATGCAATAGCTTCCAGTTACTTTAGAGAGTGTTCTCATTACATAATACTAGGCAAATATTTTAGAAGCACTCATCCGATTAATCACAGACTTAAAAAATTGAGATAAAATAAATTTTAACTTTAAGATGTATCGTGCATTAACAGAAGTAGGATTCCTCTTTTATTACCTAGGAGAAAAGAAAAAGAGTTCTTCAGAGGTACATTTAAACCACCAGGAGTTAAGTTTTGAAATACCCTTTAAACCAGCTTCTTTCTCATCCCTGACAACAGAAGTAGCCCCTTTAGGTTCAAGTTTGGTATTTTCGGTGATATTTAGGTGCCCAAGTCTGTCACAGTCACTGAGAGAAATCCTCTTCTCTTAATGCCTTCCTTCCAGGTTGGTCTTTGTTTCAGATAATGCAACTGTTATTTATTAGTTCAAAACCACTTAATAATTTTCTGCTTGCTTATAGAAGGTCATTATTTGCCTATTTAAGTGATCAGCTTGTGAATCTCACTACTTTTTTGACTCTTTAAGCATATAATAGCAAAGCTGTTCCTCTGTCCTCTTCCATACAACACGTTTTTAGTATTTATGCTGCTTGCAGCAACTTATTTCTGAAGGAAATCTCAAACCGTAAACTCATTGCATGGTCTGTGCCATAAGTTTAAGTCAGATGATTCTTTTTCTCCAATCTCAAGAATGCATATTTACATTCTAATCTCAAAAAACCAATAATCTCAAAAAAGACCTATAGTAAAGACATACATTAAAGAGAGTAACAGTAATACAGTTGGTGGTCTAATTAGTGTCCCCTTCTTTGCATAGTGTTTAGAAATACAGTCAGAAAAGTACAGGCGGAAAAAGAGAAATTATACAATATTATGAAGGACGCTGAAAATAAAAAGGCCCAAATTTGTTGTGACAAGACAAAGTCTGATGTGTAAACTTCAGAGTGATTTATCTTAGTCACAGGACCAACTGGCTACCATACAAAGTCATGGCCTGTGTGGCCGTACATTTGGGCAACACATAATGAGTCCAACTAGACCATGTACTGAGGGGATACTGCCTACTCTATAGCGGTTTTTCCTGTGTGTATTCATATCATGTGTAACAGGGACACCATCTTTCGTGTACTACAGGTTAAGAACCTGAAAAGAAATAAACCTGAGCAGCAATCTGCCTTGCAGAAGCCTGCAATATTTACCCATGGTTTTCTGCTGTGAGGTGTTTCTAATACTAAAAAATGGTGTGTAGGTAACACCTCTAGATTAGACAGTCCCTCAGCTGTGAATAATTTGGCATAAGAAGATTGTGCAGAAGAAGCGCTGCATGTTTGGGTAGCCTCTGGCAGGGTTAGCCTGGACTGCAGGCAGGACACTGTATGGTCTGGTCAGTGTGCGTGGTTCAATATGCTCACTTGCATAGTTCAGTAGAGGATGCACATAAATGGCCTCTCCACTGGAAAGGAAAAAAAAATGCCTATGGATTGCTCGAGGATTATGTTGAATAAATAGTTTTAGGGCAATTTAGTAGCTACTTAACTTTCTAAAAAAGAGAATGTCACTGACCTTTCCTTTTTAATATATGAGCCTCTTGACCATGTCTGAGCTTCATAAAATTTAATTGCACCAGGGACCTCATTATTATACTATATTTCAGCACTGGTGGACTCAGGCATTAATTCAAGAAAGGGTTTTTTCAAGTCATAAGTTCTGTGAGAATAATATCTTTCTTTTGGGAATGGAAAGAATAAAGAGAGTAGTTTAACCACACACCTCTAAAGAAACAATTTGAAACTGTTCTGCTTTTTAAAAAAGCCTGTCGTCTTTCTGAGTTTTCACTCCGCAGAGTAATGTGGATTATGGCAAGTTTATTTTACGTTGCCATGTTCAAGAGGATGCATCTTTAATATATATTCATTAAGAATACTAACACATTGGAAATTTTCTTCTTATAAATGTACATGAGATAGCTTTCATCCTAAGTACTGAATATATTTCTTCTAAAATTGTAGAGAAACAGTCTGCTCTCAAAATAGGCTTTGACTCTGCACAGACGAGGTGGGCAAGTAGCAGGTGGATACGCTCTCTCTATTCTAGACCTTTTCCACTTAATTATCTGCATGAATATCATTTAGTGTTCTGAATATCATTAAAATAAAATACCTGCAATAGCAATCAGTTATTCTTCCCATTTCCTTCATGCACTCTTGCTAAACAACAGGACAGAAAAGCATTGGCATTTAGAGGTGATTGATAGATTAAATTGCTGAATTATTCTCAGAACTATATACCAAAACCAGAAGCAAAAGAATGTAGTATGGGGGTAGCGGGGGTGGGTGTTTGTGTGTCAGAAGAGTTAATCTAAAAGCCTCTTATTGAAAACTATCAAAATTTTGGTTTTGCACATAACCTTGCAGTGGTTTCTCACTTGCAAATGAACAAGTTTTATTCCAGCAAACACAAACCATTCTGTTGTCATCTCGTTTCTCCTCCTTCAGGCTGCTCCCCTTATTTTCCCTGAGTGTACTATATTTACATATGACGTTTACATACTGTATTTAGTATGTATACTATATTTACAAAATCCTTATTTATTCAGTTAACATTAGGTACTGCCTAAGATTGTTGACAATTCCTGCAGTGTTTACTGTCTGATTTCCTGCTCCATTGCACATGAGAAGTGGCACTAACTTTTAAGTCAATGAGCCAGCACAGATGATGTGTTCTATTTGGTATTAAGCGTTGTTTAAAATACATCCCCAGAGGAAATACTACAAGAAATGTTATTTTTTTTCTTGTGCTTTGATTGCTTTCTAATTATGTGACCAATGCTGAATATGAAAAATTTTATAGAGCTTAATTTCTCCCTATTTACTTCAACCAAAATTTTTGAGGTACTATGCAATTTGTCCATCTAATGTTTCAAATTGTAGGATCTGGATCACATTAATGTGAAACAATAATTTTTTATTCAGATTAGTGCAATTACAAGAGAACTCAGGCATTAAATTTCAGCTGTACACAATTTTGTTCCATAAGCTGGTAGATGCCAGCAATCAAAGTCTATAGGATGCTCTGACACATTTTTTCTTCATTACCATGCCTAGCCTTCTGAAAAAAAGAGACTAATAAGATTTTCTAGCCTCAATTTCAGCTTTAATGTTTGCTTTGAGAAATATATCCTGCCACAAGATAATGTGATATATTTTTAAATAACTGAATTAAGAAAAAATGTCTTCTGTAAGTAATGTTGTTCAGTGTGTAGACCCCCAAACTTGATTAAGGAAGACACAGAGGAGCCCATTCAATGTCTTCCATCTATCACTGATTTGCACCTGCCATTGGCAGGGACAGGAGGAGGCACGCAGGGG
>NW_009920720.1:31407-48239 GCF_000696875.1 Nestor notabilis
GAATCATCTGGCATTTGGCCATGGACTCACCTTTGTAATGACTGAAAATCCACATGCAGTGCTACTGCCAAGGTGCCTCTGCCCATCCCTGTCACTCCAGAGTAGGGGAAGACTGAGAAGCCTTTTTGTATTTCCTAGCTAACAGCTGCTGAATGGAAAATACCAAACAGGAATTCAGTATTGTACAGGTAACCAGAAGAAAACCCTGGTGATGCTAGATATTGGAAATGGAGTTGAGCTGAGAAAAATACTGGAAACTCTGCTTGATGTTATACAGATACTTTTCCGAAATAGAAAACAGCACGAAGAATGTCTTCATTGTTAAATACAGTCTTGCTGCTTGTATAAGAACATCCGCAAGGAGTTTACTTTGAGCAAGAAGCAGCTCACTTGCTGAACTGATCCTTGACACTTTGTTCCTCTGCTAGCAAATATTGTGCTTGGCACTTCTCTAGAACTGGGAAAGTATAAATTTCATGGCATATTGAAAAATCCTTAATTTAGACTGAAATCTCAGATTCTTCCCTTTGCATCTGAGAACTCTGTACAATTAGCCACCCA
This sequence comes from Nestor notabilis, assembly GCF_000696875.1. Classification (NCBI taxonomy): domain Eukaryota; kingdom Metazoa; phylum Chordata; class Aves; order Psittaciformes; family Psittacidae; genus Nestor; species Nestor notabilis. The sequence goes on from NW_009920720.1 coordinate 31,969, forward strand.
AGCAAGGTATTTCATGTTAGGAAAATATAACTATAACAATTATGTACAACAACAGACTCTGCCTGACAAATGCCTATGACTGCAGTGACCTCTTCACAGCTTCTCTTGGATACGATCTTTCTCACCACCAGTAACATTAATCAAAGATGTGACGCATGTATCTCTGTATAAAACTGGAAATGAGTCAGCCACCATAGATATACAAGGCTCCTTGCAGATGCTCAGGCACCACTGAGTCATGCATGACTTGAGCAACCAATTGCTTCAAAGCAGCACATTATTTGAAGTATTCTTTCATGGGGAAAAAGTCAGCAGGAGCCTTGTTCCTAGTTTAGTTCTTTTACATAACAGGATGTGTTGGGTGCCACATTTTGCTGCACATAGATACTGCAAGGATGAAAATATGAAGATGTGATTTTTCTCTTCCTTCTACTCTTGTCAGCTAAGATAAGAACACCACATATGTAAATTGTAGATGTCTCTCACCATGAGGATTTCAATATTTCATTAAGAAGAACTTTAGTCTTACTCTGATAAGTTTGGTTTGGGGTTGTTTGTTTATTAATATTATTTTTCAATAATAAAAACATTGTTAATAAAGACATTGAAAAACTGGACATTATGGTTGTGGGACATAAAGGTTTTCATTCACTGGTCAGAAATTTTAGTACAAAAGGAGTTATTAAAGGCTAAATGCGATGCTTGGCCATTTGACTTTAGCCATGGAACACTTTAGTTCCCAGTCCAAGCTGGGCATTCGTGATCTCTATAATTAAAAGGCAAGACATGCTACAGAAACTCTCTGCTGAGCCTGTTACTCATTTCACCTACTTTAAAATTACATTAAATGCCCTTGGATTTACCCCTCTCTGTTGATTAACTTATCTAATGTAGACTAGACATTTTTGGGTAGCTAAAATTAGTTGCCATGATTTCTAGCTCAGAAATTATGCAGCCAACGATACACTTAAAAAGAATGCTTGCCTTAGTCCTGTTACTCTTGGTAAGATGTTCCTCATTAGGTATTTAGTCCCACTGCTTTAATATAAAACAGTATTAGAGAGATAGCAAAACTAAAGGCTTAAAAACCTGCTGGCAAAAAGTTTTTCTTTGCACTCAGGGCACAGACCTTTCCCAGTTTAGAGCAGCACTGCAATAAACATCAAATATTTATTTCTGCTCTGAAAAAAAAAAAAAGATAAATACTATTCTCTTCATGTGTTTCAATTAGGTACCTGTTGGCAAAGATGGTAAATGTCTAAGGTATCATTACTTTAGACTGACAGGAAGCAGAGCTCATCAGGGTTCCCTGAGGATATGCAAAGTCCAGGGTCTCCTACCACTGGAGTGACCGAAATTATTGCTTCTTTCTTCTCAATATATTTCTTTGCAAATAGGTTGGTCAAATCTGTATGTGCTTTTAGTCCTCTCTCTGATTTTGCTGCCTGAGCTTACATAAAACCAAACTAAGTCTGTATGATCAGCTGGAGAACAATAGTTAAGAAATTATTGTTAAGACGATAACTAGGTGTTAATTAAGAGCCTATTCACCTATAGTATTTGCTTTAGTGCTTTGCCAATGCTGCAGTAAATATCATTATTGGAATTAGTGCAACAATAGTAAGTTCTTTTATTATCTTGATGGAAAAACTATGCTTTAACAAACTTAACTGAATGTCCTTAAAATAACTAACTAGTTAGTAAAACCTGATTCTCTACAAAGTTATGAAACCATTCTGTTCTAACCACAGACCAAAGCAATGCAACAGTATGTAGGTTTTTGAAAAAAAAGGGCAAAGTGAATAGAAAAGCTGTACCAATGTGTAAAAAGATGACAGAGGACCTAACCAAAGCATATAACTGCATCTAACTGAACTAATTTCTGAACCGATTTCATTTTAGTTGTTCCATTTTCTGAACAACCAATTTCATGACAAAATTTGGGTATAAATCCAACTTTATAAAACCACCTTATTTGCAATGGATTATTTCCTATCAACAGACTGAGGAGAAAAAAACTCATTTCATTTAAGAGTACATCTAAGCATAACATATGGTTGTGATTTTAATCCATATCCGTCAGGTACCGGTCCCCAAAACTCTAGGTCCTGCAGAGTGCCATGTAGTCCAGCTCAGGATTCCCGTGTAGCTATAAGGTAAAAGAAAACACTCATAAACCAGCAGGTGTCAGGTGGCTTTCCAAAATCCCTCACCACCTGTAGTTATCTCATTATGGTGAAAATTACTCTGGAGTGAAGAACAGATCAGGTTCTGATTGAAGAACAGTTGGCAAAGGATGATGAACCCAAGCATGATTCACGTGTTGTGGGTGAGCAGGGGAAATCATGAATCAGTTTTCCTAAACATGGTAATACCATTGATAAGTAAAGGTGTCCATCCACAGTCAACTCCATCTGCATTTACACATCTTCCAAGATTTTTCACTGAAAAAATAATTCTCCTAAAGCAGAATTCCTATGTTTCACTTTCTGCCATTTCTGGCTGGGAAATTCTGTCTTATTTTGTCTGACAGCGAGTTGAAATCAGTTACTAAGGGCTTCATTGCAACTATTTCAAACATATCAAATCTCCTTTAAGTTTTTACAATGGGTAAACATAAAATATATAAAAAAATAAACATTTAATCTAAGCCTTTAGCATCAAGACACTTGACTCAAGATATTTAAAAGGTCAGCTAAAGCACAGATAAAGGTCAGAGATAAAAAATCTTACCTGGCTGAAAGAAACCTTCTAAAGAAGGAGAAAGTTTGACCCTAACAAATCTTTAGAAATGTTAATGCTAAGAACAAAAATGCTTTAGCATGCATTTCTCCTCCACAGGAATAAAATAAAGACCATTCTGTTACACATAAGAATTTTATTACATATATGCAGGATAGAAAATAGATAGAATGCAAAAATAAGTGCTGTACCTGGGGATGATGTTTGGTTTAAAGAGCCCTTCTCTGGCCTATAAACAAATCTGTAGTTTTTCCAAGTCATGGGTGATTTCCACATGATGTAAACAGAGAAATTACCACAGATTTTGGATTTTAGTAGGTATACCAAGAATCTTGACATGCTCTGAAAACTGATTATTTCATCATTGGATTGAGTTCTGTCAGAGCAGTTGATGTTTTGATTATTTTCCCAGTCATAATTGCAGTCCGAAAAATGGAAAATCAGTTTACCTTTCAAAGAAGGAAAACTGCCAGTTTGACCAAACTGTAAGAAAATAAAGCCTATTCCCAGTACATATAAAGTGGTGCCACTGATCCAAATAAAACATAGGGTAGCATTACCTCAAGTAATTTCAGACACATGCATCTTAGCCACTAACATTTTTTACAGTTTATATGAGAAATAGAAATCTACAAAGAACAGTTCATTTAGACACTTTAAGTACATTTACCTACTTTATATACATATTGTAGAATAAAATCGTGTCCTATAAGTATACTTACGTTTTTTCCATTGACTGTGAAAGGATCATATGGCTACTTTATAAGATTATCTACTTCGGACATATCTATAGAAATACATATCTGTATTTCATACACACACGCACACAAAAAAAGCCTAAATGTTCATGTCATCGCTCTAAAAGGAAAGTCAACAGGTATTATTTTTATTCAGTCTCATGAAGAATTCACTTTAAATTTACTTCACAGAATGTTATCCAAAAGTGATCGGGTTAAGATAAATACATCATATTTATAAGCATGTCTGATTTGGACTTCTGCTGTTACTATTGACACAGGCATTGCAAGTGCCTTAAAACTTGGTGCATCTACAAATGCACCAATAACCTCAGCTGTAATATTTGTAAGCTTCCCTAATCATTACAAGTTGGTACCACACAAACCCAGGTAATTATCTCACCTATGTTTTTCAGCTTTTAAGTAAGTACTTGATTTCAAATGTTGCTGATTCCCAAACATCCATTACCCACATCTGAAAGGCCTGTCAGTCAAGACAAACAGGAAAATCAAACAGAAAACCATGGCTGATTTGGAGAAAGTGAGTAAAGAAATTTAGCCACATAATTTAACCACAAAAAGTGAATATGTGTTACATACTAAGATTTTATCAACTAGAATCAACTAGGGAGTCTAGGGTTTTAATCATATTATCACTAATGAGACATAAACACAGATATGATTACAGCATTCAATGAGTATAGTGCATATAAAATACTCCATACAGCTCTTGCCCAGATAGACAAATCCCTCTGAAGCAGATGACTGAAGAAGGTAAAAATCTGTATTCAGAGGGTATGCTGGATAGCCTTGATTAGTTTAACAAGTTCAAGGCTGCCCAGGCTATCTTAACTCGGCATAAATTATGTTTGCATAAAATGAATAAAATTTAAAAAAGGCTTGATAACCACCTATATTTTTGAGCAAGACTTTCCATAGAAGCAGTTGTTGGGAGCTAGCAATGTCACCTGTTTTAAATTGGAGCCAGATAAGTTTATGGAAAAGTATCTCTGAGGCAGCTGTTTGAACTAGCAGGAGACTTGATCTAATGACACTCCAAACTTATGTTCCTCTTATCTTTCAAAAACATCAGACTTTTACTTACTTCCATATATTATTAGGTACTCAGTCTTTCAAAAAGATCTATAGAGAACCTTTTTCTATGTTGTGAAGTCTTTTATTTTGAGGCACGGAACTCCACTGACTTGAGACCCAAGCTGAGACAGTACACTATTAATAAAAGGTATTACATACTTAACTAACACTTTTTTCATAACTGCATCTAGAAGTCAGGCTGCTTTCACTGCTCTCATTTTTATCTGTTATAATATTTTGTTTGTTTACATCTTTGCCAAGTGTTTTAAAAAACTCTAAAATCTAGGTTTAAAAAACCTAGAATCTACTTTTTTATTTTTTGTTTCTGAGAGTTATCAATGTTTTCTCTTCCTTTCTCACACAAACCAACAAGAGCTTTAGGGATTCTCTTATCTTTCAGGAACACAAGCCTGTGCCTACTTCCCAGCATGGTCACATTTCTTGTTCTTAAGTCTTGTTTTCCTCTGTTCAGTGGAATACTAATTTTATATGAATATTATTGCTTAATTTTAATTAGAATTATATTCATAGAATATTGGAACAATCTGCATCATGGTTAACTCAAAAGCTCTAGATATAATACAATTCAAGTTTGTTGTTAAGGTGCCAAAACCAGAAGAAATACGATTTGAGTAGCCACATCTAAATGAAAATGCAATTCCTTCATCTCATATCAGCCACATCCCATGCTATTAACGATTTGATCTTTTTATTTTGTTTTATTTTCATCAGGAAAGAGCACGTTTACAAGAGGCAGCTTACCAACAAACTTACCTGAGGTATTTGCAGTCATTTTCCTGCATGGCATGTTACCTGCAAGTCTAGCAATAAAATGCAAGTTTAAACTAATAAAGACAAACTGATATTCACAATAATCCTTGTTCAATGGTCAAGTTTTGGATTGGTTTTGGTTTAGTCTGCTTGTTTTTCTCTACTGTACATGGAATTGCAGTTTAATGCACTGGGGTTTTTCTTGGAGCTCTAGTTCCAGCTGCTGCTGTAGGTGCACTCTTTGGGCTTGAACAAATCATTGTCTTTCCACTTTCCTCTTTACTCACTTTAAAAATGTGGGCCCCATTGGGTGCCCTAAATTAATGAAGAGAACAGCTGAGACGTGGGCCCAGGGCAGTGAGGAGCTCTGTAGCTAACCAAAGTGAAATGGTAAATATAAAACAACTTGTTCTCTTCCTACCCTTTGTCTTTATCAGAGAATTACAGTACTTCTGGAGGTGACAACCAAAAGCCCTGGAAGCATAGGGGGATTATTTTTGTAATAGTAATGCATATTGTTTGCACTGTTTTATAAACAATTCTTTCAACTGTGTTCCTTAAATTAAAAGCCTAACATATACTGCTCTTCTTTTATCTAAATAACATGTTCTGAAGATGTTCATCTACTCTAGAGATATAGGTCCATTTTTTAAAAAATAATGTTTTAAAATTAGATTTATATAGTTAAACTGCATAAAACACAATCCAGAGGAATGGTGATATGTGTTTTAACATCAGAGATTTGCAGGTCTTTTCCATTGACCTTCTCTTTAATTACTTTGTCCTTTGGTAATAAAGTTAGCAGGAACTTTTTATTTCAAGATATTTGTACAAGATTAAAAAAGATCCCCAGAAACTTATACACTGTCAAAAGTAAATTAATATTATCTTCCTCTTGCTGTAGCTTGAAGCTTGGCAATTGAGTCAGACATTAACCTGTAAAATTTTGACTTCCAGTAATAGCCGTTAAATGGAGTCAGTGTGCTTCAAGAGCGCTTCAGATCTTACTTCTAAACTTCAGTGAAGCTCAGAGAAATGTAGGTGACATGGACATTATACATGCTATGTATGTTTTTGTATTTTCATCTCTGGCTTTCTTTCATCTTTTACACATACAAACAACAGTCCCACACTCCTTACACCCCCTGCACTATGCATGGCTGAAAGGTATATATAGTAATAAGAAATGATAGAATGTTAAAATAAACTAAAATACATGAATATGTACAAAAATTAAGAAGGATTTAAAGTTATTTCTTTGCTGTATTTTTGACACTGTATATTAAAATCCGGGACTAAGTCTTTCTTGGTTGCACAGTAATGCTGGTATGCAGGCTGTCCACTAATACTGCCTTACTTTCTTGGGATCTAAAACTTTGGGGTACTTTTCTCATAGACATTTCTCCCCTAAAACTTTGCAGTGACCCAGTTATAGGTGGAGCACTTGCTAGGTCCCGTGTGAATAGTTGTAGTGAGGAATGGGAATGATCCATCTGGCAGCAACCACTGAGACCTATCTTTGGTATAGTACCTTGACGCTAGAGAACTTCTTGGTAGGAAATGAAAGAGGTTTGGGTGCTGACATTGATAGTTGGAGAGGTTTAAAGTGCACACTGCAGGAGCTTGCCCTAGTCACCAATCTGGGGACAGCCTGAGGAAAAGCACCCTGGTCACCTTCTCTCACTGAGCAGCTTCCATTTATAAGGCCAAACAAAGCTATCTTAAAAAAGAGCTGCCAGTGTAGGAACTCAGGGGAAGTGAGATTATTCGGTCCCCAGGTGAAAGCTAGGGGCTCCTTAATCATCAGTTTCCAGAACCCACTAAATATGATGTGAGAACATGGTGTCAAGGGGTGAAAGAATAGGTTCAACTTTCAAATTGAGAAAATCCAATTTGTCTTTACAACTTTATTTTGGCTGCCATTGCCATAGTCTCTAAAGACAAGATTGCTTGTTCTATGTTCTGAAGTATTCCTGGTTCATGTGCTGTACAAGGTACTGGAGGGCAAAAGCATTTTGTTCTGGTAAGTCTTCAGATTAGGACCCTGGAAACCTAGACACTGTTTATGCTTTTTCATGGTAGTGGCCATGTTTATATCACAATGCACAAATGAAGGGTCTGTAGCTATTTTAATCTGTTAATTCTGACAGTTCTGCACTTCTCAGTCGTATAACTTGGAAACGGTAGGACCCTTTAAAAGTAGTTGTATATAATGCAGCCTATATTTCAAAGGAAATTCTTTTTTTTTTCCTTGGCTTTATTTTTGTGTCCAGTTTTCTATCTCTAATTCATGAACTTTAAATTCTTCATCTAGCTAATGGCAGGTGAGTAAATGTAAAAAAATCGCTTAATAATCCTGTGCTTATTCCAGATGTATCTATTTGAATCGAGTAAGATTATATAGATCATAAATTGTATTAATTTGAAGGATTGCTGCAGTAAATTGCCTCTACCTTCAACTCGGCATAGGCGCATACACAAGGGTATTTACACAAGCATACACAAGCACAAGTTTGTGCCAAGGAAGACCATGCAACATTTATTATAGACTGGCATTTTTTTCTGTATCTGTTGAAAGTCTCACAAAAAACAAAAATTGAAAGCTACTTTTTTCTACCTGACCAGTACCATATCTGTTAAGTAAGCAGACTTTGTTTTAAGCAAAGGTTGTTGGTTAATCTTACCATGCATGGTTTTGCAAAGGGAAGATTATTATTTCACTGCAGTAAACCAGTGGTGATACAAATCATGAAAAAAGACAGCAAAAATGCTTCAAATAGAAGAGGTTGCTTGTATTATTGTTTAGGTTTTAAAAGCACAGGAAGACAGAAGGCCAATATTGCAGTTAATGTATCAGGCTGCAATGTGGGAGACTGGAACTGAGCCTCAGTATTAATTGCTGCCCCTGTACTGGATTCTTCATCAGCATGGCTGACAGTACTGCCTTTCCCTGACCCTGTTCTTATATCCATTTTAATTTTAAGGTCTCAAGAACAGAAATAATTTCTTGCTCTGTGTGTGAAGATTATATGATTTGTAATAAAGCTCTGATCTTGCTGGGTCCCACTGACACAAGAAACATAATAGTCTTGCATATAGTTTGTCTGAGCTTACTATTTCCAGTGTTAACAGTAATAGTGTCTACTGCACTATTACTTCTAGCACCATGGTGCTTTGTTGGAGGTCTTCCTATTGGTCTTGGCATGAACTTTCTCCATTTGCCAGGTGTCACAGACTAATTACCCAGGATTTAGGCTGAGATGAGAGGATGTAGAGCCACCATTGCTTAAACTACGTTGGGTACCAAAGCAGTATAACCATGTAACCATTCTGCTCATGTTAATGTTCAGTCTTTTGTGTGTTTTCTGGTACTTGAATTAGCTCCTCTGTATTTGGTGTAGAGCCTGAGTGGTCAGATCTGTGCTGAGTCCCTGAAAAGTCAGGGATCATTGCAGGAAGTACTTCTGAGTGGAAATGGGGTTAGAAATCAAAGAGCACTCAAAAGGATTTACAGTTCAGAAGTGATTCCAGAAGGACAATCAAAAAACCACTTTTATTATTTGAAAATAGCTCTAGGGATGTTAAAATATTAGAAATAAGATGGTTTGACCTTAATGCAATGAAAGTCTTATACACAATTTTAAGGAGAAGAAGTTTACCAGAAACTTGGTCTGACTGAAGGCATATACTCTCCTGTGAATTGATACCACATTAGTCTGTGGACTGCTGCACATTTCAGCTGAGATAATAGCAGTTACATTTTCAGAATGTTTCTCATATAGGGTCTAAGCCAAAGGTCCTCTGAAGTCAATGTCATTTTACTTTTTTCAAAGTATGCTTTATTAAATCAGTAAACTGAAGTCATAGTCAGACCTAAGTGAAATAGTAGATGCAGATTGACATTATATCTATAGTTCCTACCTTTGGTAGAACTCAAAGCCCTTAATTCTAACTTCATATTACTCCTCCCTGAATAATAACATTGCCAATTAATTTACTTGCAGAGTTCAAGACTGGAACTTCTTGATCTGAAACATAGGCTTCTATTGCATGAGCTGAGAATTCAGAGTTGCTGCATCTTTGTCACAGTCAAGTGCAATCTATTAAATTGTTCAAGTCACTAGAGGGAGAGACATGCTCTATGTGGGTCAATGCACATTTGTGATGAGAAAAGCAGGTCTGTAGGAGAAGGAGAAGCCTATAGGAGAAGGGGAAAAGAGGTCTATACTTACTCAAAGGAACCCTTCTAACCCATCTAACCAGGTTGCACCTGGTATGGTGTGGGTTATATACAGTGTGCCTATATTAGTTACTTGGTGTACCTCCGAGGTTCCTTTGATGGACAAATGTGTTTTACAACTACGCTTTATGAACCACAAGGTACACTCTAGGGTAAAGCACTGGTGTGCTTAAAGCAGGTTCCTTTCTCATGGGACCAAGGTTGAAGTTGTACCCTACACTGAAATAGATATGGTAGCAGGAGAGTTCAGGTGGATCCTTAGGTAGTAGAAAAGAAGTTTCTGTCTCTCTTTCTACCTCAATAACATGTTCTTCTTAAGGATAGCAGTGCACATTTATTTCCTTATTTTGAGTTTACTAACTATGCCTGATTCCCTAATTAGCTGAACTGCATTTATGAAGCAGAAGTCCAGAGGGGAACTACAAATTGGAATCATTAAAGTTATTTTAGAAGCTTTTTCACAAGGGAAAAAAGAAAGTAAGAGAAAACACTAACTTTGGCTCAGACAATGTATTTAAGGGCTAAGGAGTTATTTATAGGAGCTGCAGAAGACTGGAATGAAAGAAATGTAAAAAATCAATATTTGTAAGAAAATAAAACTTCAAAGGAAATGTGAAAACTATATTAACAAGGACTCTGCTTGTGCAGCATTCACAATATAAGCAGCAAGAACTTTCCTATGCAGGAACCTGGGATTTTAAATAAAAACCTGACTAAAGCTACTAGTAAAAATAACTCATTTTCAGAAATTGCTTTCTCTCAAAAAAAAAAAAGACTGCTTATGAAGAAAGTAATGAAAGTAAGGAATATTTTTAAATAAGGGAAAGTTTTGATTTTAATAATTAAATTTATCTTCTTCCATATTTCATAAGCAAACCCACAGGCATTTTGTGACTTACATGAATCACGGCTTTCATGTTGTGGAAAACAAATCATGCCCATCCTCTTCCATATCTTGTATAGCTCTAGGTATTAGCAACTACAGAAATGTTATTTGTTCCTCATTAACACATGTAAGACTTCCTATGAAGTATATTGAAGCTCTTGGAAGTGGCAGCAAAAAAATCCCTGTTGTAGGAACATATGAGCAAGACCTCATACCCTTGCAATGTATCACTATTTTGGGACATTTCACTGTAATGGCAGGAAAAGCGTGAAGCCTCACTGCCATTACACTGACCTGAATACTTACTTGCTTTGTAATTAACTGCAGGAAATGAACTTACGTACATGCTCTGTTTCTATATTATCATACTTCTAATTATTGGAGAATAGACGCTCTCTTAAGAGAACAGACATAAATTTTTTGTATAAATTTCATTTTCTTAGGTAATTTTTATAATCTTTATTTAGCACTTCATGTTTCATTAAACGAAGAGCTCCAGAAAAGCAGAGTGAATGCAGATGGAGCCACAATAATCCTTTCTCCCTGTTTTGAGACCTACTGAAGGCCCAGTGAGAACAAAACCATTGTGCCTGTTGTCTTGCCAAGGGAGGACTGTAGCTGAAATAGCTGTTAAGACTTCAGCCTTCACAAGCCCTAACTTACTAAATTTTGAAGGCAAGCAGTATTGAGTGTAGTCGAGGGGTAATGTCCAGTTACAAAAAGCAACCTCATACTTGAAGACTTAGTAGTGCTGTTTTAACAGCTCTTTGTAAGCATTGCTGCCTTGAAATTAAAATAATCTTAAAATGAAGCAACATATCAAAACACAAAACCAGCCATGAAATTAGGGATGAAACAGACGAGATGGATCGTTCAAACAGTTACATCAGAGCCTATGAAATCTACCTTCTAAAGGATACCTGAAGGAGAGTATTAATCACAGCAGTCAGAACAATAGCAGTCACAATGATCTCCAAGTGATGGAAACCCATGCTCATTAAAACCTCTCACTGCATCTGGCCACTGGCAATACAAGAATATATTTGTTGCACATAAAGGCTAAAGGCAGAGCTGAGTGTGCCACCAACAGCGGAAGAACTTTAAAAGAGTTTTGTCTCCTTGTGCAATAAGTTAAAGTCTGAGAGGCCCTTTCACTTTCTTCTTTATATATTTCTACAGAGGATCTAAAGGAAAGACTCTCATCCAGCAGAACCAAGCCTTAAAACCAGAGCTATCATATAATCCAGAATTCAGTGAGTAATTCTTACATCACTTGAATATTTTCTTAGATGAAGAAATGCTGATGCTGATTCAGCTTAATTGTCAGCAGCTAGTTAGAATGTGTATAAATGCATTGTACTATGTGTTTTCAGTAATATTACTCCTTATTATAATGTTCCTATTGTACTGTTCTTGTGCCATAATTTCATCATACTGCCATCATAGCAATGTTCTTCCAAAATGGTAAATAGAAATCTTCAGACCATTGGGCGGAAAACATGTATCAGGAGGATTTTTGTTCAACTATGTGGAGTCTAATTAACTTTATATGGAGACAAAGCTGCCATATGTATCTAACACCTCAGGATATGTGCTTTACAGTACAAGAAATACTTATGCCAAGAATCCAAACCCACAAAAATACTTTAATGAAGGACAGTAGCAGTTTGCCCCTAGCGTATCTCTAATTTGAGTATAACTTGAATTGTCTTGTGGGAATTCTGCTTGTTTGGATAAAATCTGAATTTGTTTTGCCTGCATAAAGATACAGCTTAAAGAAAAAACTGCTACGTTATATAATATCAAACAGCTTAACTACTGCATCTAATTATATTAAAGACTAAACTACTGGAAGCAATAAGAACACTACAAATTTGATTATAAACATGAAATCAAATGGGAAGCAGCAAGTTTAACATAGTCTGTGCCATAAGTGCCCTTGAAAAATCTATGTCCTTGCCATTTTATCCAAAACCAAGCTACATTTTGTAGGTCATACTGTAAACAGTACTCAGAAGAAACCTCCCCGGAGGAAATTATCAGAATTGCCTCTAGCAATTGTCAGTGCTTTTAGCAGCAGTACAGCCCATTCTTGAAAAAGAGTATAAGTTTCAGCCAGATTTTCTTTCCTTCCAATCTTAGGAAGGAAACATTGCCTCAGTTCCCTGCAATTCAGCTTGAAATGTACAGCTCTTCACAAGAAGGATCAGAAAATTAGTTTTTAGTATTGAAATCTGAATCTTAAACGTTCAGCACTTCAGATCTGAAGATTAAACAAAGCTATCAAGTGGGCTGAATTTTTCAGCAGACTAAGCATTGCACCTGCATGGTGGGAGATGCAGCCATCTTCAACTCAGCAGCTGTATTCACATAGGCAGAAATACCCCTAGATGTTACAGAGTGTGAAAACGTGAAGGCTTAAAGTACCTGATACTTTTAGAACAGGCTTAATCAAAAGGGAAACATTACCTCCCTTTCCCTCTTCCAAAATAAATTCTTTTCTTCTTTCCTTCCTTTTTTTTTTTTTTCTTCAATTCTCTTTTCTTGGGATTTATTCTAAGTAAAAAAAAGTTATAAAGTTGTGCTAATATGTGATACATCAATAATAGCTGGAACTGGAGTTTCATACAGGGCTGTTTATTGTATGTTGACGTTCTGTGGCTGTCCGTCAAAGTTAGTGAGCGAGGTAGTGAAAACATAACATACAGAATGCAAATATTATGCAGTGAAATTTGGGGCAAAAAGGCAACAAACCTAAATTATATTAGTTATGCGGGTCAACACGTTATTTATGTTATTCTTATGTTATTCTCCATTCTATACCACTTCTCTAGAATTTCTTTACTACTGTCATGAAGATTTTACTAAACCCACTTAGAGGTTTCATTGGTTCTTCTTATTTCTGTGTATTCTTCACAGGCACTCCCAAGAGTTATCAGTGTGGCCTGTGCAGACCCTATGTGCTTGCTTTGCTACATTTTTGTTGCAGCAGCCTTTCCTTGTTGTACAAGGTACTAGATTTTCTGAGAAGAAGCTCTTAGCTTGCTTGTTTCCCTGAAGTTAGTCTCATCACCACACAGTGGAAAGAACAGCTGAGGCTAGACTCAGGCTGAGCAGTGATGGGTGTTCCTGGCCTTCCAGGTTCTTGAGCCAAAGCACAGGTTTGTGCCCAGGCAGTACAACACCAATCAAGCAGGGATTCAATTTTCACTGTGGGCCTGTGCTTAAAGCACTGTAAAGACAGCATCTGTTTAAATGGCTGAGTATACTGCAATCCGTATGGCTTGTATGATAGGGTGCATCGTTGAAAAGTTTGTATTTACCCCTATAATTTGATCTCATTATTTTTAATATTAAGGATCAAATGAAAAAGCGTAACCATTCTGACAGCTATTTTGGCAGTGAAGAATTTGCCATATCAAGTGATCTAAATATTTATTTAATTTGTCAGTCTGAATGACAGCGGTCATTGTCAGCTATTTCAGAGAGAAACCTCTAAAATGTTGTGCACAGGAAGAAATATCTCACTTTGCCCTAGAAAAGTGATTTTTCAGAGGCTTAAGGATCTCTGTATAGCTGAATTTGGGAAGTGGATATAATATTACAGTCACTATGATATCTAAACGTAATGTAGAATGAATATATTACGATTATTTAGTTTAGAGATTGTTTTATTAATTTTGAAAGTTTATCAAAGTCTTTTCCCTTTGTTTTGTGATATTGAGCTTCACAATACTAATTGTGTACATATGAATACATGGATGTCTGTGTTATGTATATACTCCTTAATAAATACGCTAGTTTTGTATTCCTTTGTTCCTATATTATAAAAGATAACTATCACTGTTGAATTAACACTGCAGGATGAAGTGAATGTGGGTTTTGTTTTCTGCCAGCTTTTCTTCAGTATTAGTCCCTTTGCTATGCAAACAACTACCAAATTGTGAATCTAACAAAATATTAATTAGTAAATATTAATTCTGTGCCAAATATCCTAAAAAAACCAAACAAAACCAAACCCCAAAAGCTCAAACCAGACCTGTTTAAAAGCTGATGTGATGCTGTTTTCATGTAATTTCATACCCATAGCATGGTGTCTTGGAGAACTGTTGGTAACTACCTTCCATTAAGTAAAAACTTTGCAAAATCTTACTCACCATTTATTGGTACTTCCACCTTGCAGAATAATACCAATCCACATTAAAAAATAACCCTTTTGCATTGTCTAGGTATACTGATCAAAAGGAGAGAATTTGTTGAAAAATGAGAACTGCAAAAGTTCTAGTGGTGCTTTTATGCAAAAATTAGAAAGAATCAAGTTGTTCAGTTGATGAACCAAGAGAACAGCTGTTGATCTTTCAGCACTAGATCTCTGTTCTTAGATGTTCCTCTATATGTAACCACGAATGTAGAAAAAAGGAGTAATCATTCATGTACTTCAAAAGTGAAGTTATTTTCTAATCCCAGACATAAACCTAAGTATTTAACCAACTCTCCCAAGACGTTCTGAGTCAATGTGTGGCAGATTGTCCTATATTTGTTAAAATCATTGTAGAAGAAATGGTGGTGGGTGCCAAGTTTTTTTTCTCCACTTTGGTGTTGGTTTAGAGCAGTAGAACTGACCTGCTCAGCTAACATGAATTGGCAGAACTGACTCATCCATTATAGTGCCGCTTTTCCAGCAGACCTGTAACAACAGAGAAATACAGCTTACTAATTACAGCATTCTATCAAATAAATCAGCAGCGGTGACATAGCCCTGCATTGTATGTCTGTCATGGAGTTTCATAGTGGAAATACTACTACATCTATCTTCTTTTCAGAGACAATTCATTTTCACATCATGGCTACAAAAGACACAAAATTAATTAACTCCCCAAGTGACAATTAAAACTTATATGTCAGTTTCTGGCTTTTTTTTTTTTCCCTAATAGTTTTGTAGAGCTGATGCTCTGTTAATTTCAGTGGTGTGCCTCCTGTTTTGGTTAGGAATGTAGAATGAGAATCTTCTACCTCTGCTTCAGGAAAACAAATGATCACGAGCCACACAAAATGATCACAAAAT
Source organism: Nestor notabilis (assembly GCF_000696875.1). NCBI lineage: Eukaryota > Metazoa > Chordata > Aves > Psittaciformes > Psittacidae > Nestor > Nestor notabilis. The sequence continues at coordinate 47,505 of NW_009920720.1, forward strand.
GTATTTTGTATGAATGCTACTATGGTTAAGTGGACCATACATTTATGCTTATTTCTGTCCAAGCGTGTTAAATTCAAAAAGAATTCCATCATACTTAAGTACTCATAGCAAGACATTTGACCAAACTATAGATTTGAATGTTATTTTAGTTACTAAACTATCTCTGATATTCTTTCAACTGTTATAGACACCACCAAAAGTATTTAAGTGGATTGTTTCAAAAACAGTGCAAAACCATCTGTCTCCATTACAAACTGTGCACCTGTTCTTAGCGTGAAATCAGTCTGAAAATAATCGATTTAGTAATATCAAATGTGACTGAATCAAAAAGAATAATTCTGTAAGAAGTGTGTGTGTGTGTCCAGAGGAAGTAATTGCACAAATACAATTGGATCAATCTCCTAAACCAAAGTACAGTCTTAGTAGCCTATCTTTACTTTGTTTCTGTCTCTACCAACTATTGTACTAAAAAAAAAAAAAAAAAAAAAAAAAGATAGGTTGTTATCCTAAAATTATTTCAAATAAGCTTCTAAATTGGGATATGCTGTTTTCTGACAGAATCCATTTTGTCGAATTTATCTATAAGTCAGTGAACTTTACATTGACACCAGAAATACAGAAAATTTGTGACACGGTGTATATAACTAGCAAGAAAGAATACAGAACTCTGTTCACAAATAAATTGGATAAGTAATAAAGTAGTGTTGTTGGTTTTCATTTCTTGGCATTTATTCC
>NW_009920720.1:48503-50712 GCF_000696875.1 Nestor notabilis
TGTTACAAGATATGATTACTTCAACAAATTTGTTCTTAAAAGATTTGTTTTATCTAAATTGACAGATTTATCCCTTCTTTCACAAAGCAGATGCACAGAAATTGACCTCAAAGAGATCTCACATTTTACTTTTGATCGTTTTTTTTTACTTTCCACACTCAGTGTAGGAAATACTGCACAGTCGTTCATACCTAATTCAAGCTCTGGCCTTCCAGTTATCTCAAATCACTGAGGAGTTCAATTATTTTGCCAGGTTACCTACATTAAAGAATACATTTAACTTTCCAATTTAGACATCTGGAGAATGTTCTTTAAGCATTTAGTTGAAAGCATCTTACTGCAATTTTTATTTAGAAAAGGAAAATGAAGAAATCAGCCATAAGACAAAAAACCAGAAGACAACTGTCTACTTTGCTCACTACAGAATGTTTTCACATGTCACAGGTGAGTTCACAATAAGGATCTTAACTTATTGACAAGACTCGCTTTTGTATTCATGCCAGGAATTATAAAAATGCAGGATCTTAAAGTTTAATTATTTCATCTTGTTTAAAATTAGCCTAGATTTAAGAGAAATGTGATTATTCAAAAGTCAAGGCATACTTAAAGTTCTTGATATTGTAATTTGAAGGAGGGCATCACATAGACTTCTTTAATGAGGATACTTTGTAATTTATGGTATATTTCCTGCTTTCTGCAGCAATAATTTTGAACAGAGTTTCAGATCAGGTTGGGTTATCTTTAATTTGCGAAAATGCCTTAATAATGGTGGATTCAGGAGCTACACCAGTGTTGTGCTGTGCCAGCATTCTGGAAAATTCTTGGATGCTCTGAGAAAGGGTCTGTGAGCAACTAGTCATTGTTTGTATTCTTGTAGATGCATGTCTAAGAAAAGATGGGTAGGATACCTGAGTGCGCCTGATGCAATGCACATGGGCCCAAGGCAGTTCAGCTTTCTCCATTGCTTACAGGCTATGCACAATTGGAAAGCCCCAGCCTGGCATGCTCCAGGCGGACCAGTCCTCCCTGAGGTGCTAATGCTCTTCACACCATGGAGAAAGTAACACTTGCATTGGGCTCAGCCTCCTTTAACATGGCATGCACTGCACCAGCCCAATCAACAACAGCAGTAATGGCAATGACCAAACTAGCTATAGTGATACAGGCCTTCATGTGCTGCAGTCAAGAAGACATCTGCTAATGCAAATCTTAGTGCAGGCAAAGTTTGAATGCACTTCTCTAGTGGCATCATCATACTTGTCCAATCATGTCCTCTCATGCTTCCTACCAGATCTCCATAAAAAGGAAACTAGATTACATCAAAGAGCTATAGCCTTTAGTACCAGCATATTTCAAGTGCAGGGACAGTGCATACTACTTTAGCTCTTACTTCTCTGATTACGCTGGAGCAGAAATTTTGGGCATACAGAGACCGCTTGCTGTAAAATGTACTAATTTCTAAAATGTACCTGACAGCATAAAAAAAAGGTTTTCTTCATTTACATATTTGTTTCAACTCACAGACCTTTTGTTTTGTGTTAGTCGGACCACACAAAATAAGGGTATTGCAAAGCATGTATTTCAGCCACCCTCATGGGCTGGAGATAGTGACAGAAAAGTAAGAGGTATCTTCTTCTCACTTACAGGATACCTACTGATAAATAAAAATAAAAACAAAAAAAAAGCAAAATAGAGAGGGCCCATCTCAGGAAAAAAATTTCCATTCATAAATGGAAATTTACCTACTCTGGCTGAACCAAAATAATCAATATCATAGATGTCTTGTTCCAGGGGCCTTCTGGGACTGTGCATGAAATAAGCCCTTCATCAGGCTATGCTGAAACTAAAATGAGTGAGTGTTAAATGATGCTCTAGTTCCTCTTGGCTTGTTTCAGTGACAAATTCCATTTTAAACAGTTAAATGATTACAAGCTTTGAAATTAAATTTCAGGATGAATAATTAAGCAGCAGTCTCCAGTGTGTGTGAGAAATCACAGCCTCTGCTCTAGAAACACTTAGATTAATAGGTACAGGAGTAGATTGGTAACACACTTCTGATTAAATTTAGTCTGTTTAGAATGACTTCTAGTATGTTACAGTTAACAGTACACTGAATTCAGCCACATGTTTTATGTAATTTACTTTAGCGTTAATCAGTTATAAAAATAAAAATTCTCCAAAATACATAGAATCATAGAATGGTTAGGGT
>NW_009920721.1:0-388 GCF_000696875.1 Nestor notabilis
CGTTCTCCGGCACCCTGCGAGGCCCTGTGAGGCCCCCGGTGCTGGTACCGACGGCCTGGTGTCGACCTCCTGCCGCTTCGGGGCCTTGCCCCGGTGCAGGGTGCTGACAGGAGGGAGCAGCCCGGGCCCGGTACAGGGCTCCAGCATCGCTGTAGGCAGCAGCAGGGAGACCAGGGAAAGCGGGAGGAGGATGCGGGTGTTGACATGCTAAGGCCGGTGAAGCTGCAGTTGACGTGGACTGGACATGCCAGCTGCCGTTGTAACCCTGCTGCTCGCCGTTGTGGTACTTCTGCATGGGAGGGCTCATAGGCTCTCCTGTCATGCTTCATACCGTTGAGTGCGGTTGTGTTGAATAGGCTCCGCTGTATCGGGTCTGGAAAGGTGTGTT
>NW_009920721.1:419-23862 GCF_000696875.1 Nestor notabilis
TCTGAAACGTTGTTTAAAACTATTTTGCCTTGCTTCTATTGGAAATGTTATTAATGTGTAAGTTTCTAAAAATTCCTACCATAGGCCAAACCTTTGTGCAGCTTTTGGCAGGTGTTAATAATTTCTCCTTAGAATGGACTTCTAGGTTGATTGCGTACCTACTAGTAACTTAGAGTTGGCTGTGCCTCGTAGCAGCACATTTTTGCCTTCCAGAAATTCTGCTTCTGTGTTTATCAAGGTTCACACCTAATTGGCTTACAAGTTCACAAAGCTATTCAGATACCACTCTAACAAGCATTTTGCTTTTAAAATGGCCCATTAAGAAATTGATCATTTTTCAGGAGTGAACTGCTGCTGGTCTGGTGGAAGGTGTCCCTGCCCATAGCAGAGGGATTGGAACCAGATGATCTTTAAGGTCCCTTCCAGCCCAAACCATCCTATGATTCTGTGATCAGTGATAGCACTACAAGTGTGGTACAGAACTGGACAGTGACAGCTTAGATACCTAGCTCACATCTGACTGTTGGTTTTCACTCTGATTATAGGTTTAGCTAAAGCTTAGCCTTACAAAACTAAATTCAGTGAAAAATTGGATGGGAGGAAGAAATGATCTTTTGCCACCTTTGTACTGTAAAAGCCCAGTAGTACATAACTGTTAGTGGTGATCCTAAGAGGCATATGCAGATTAGCCTACTAGCTGCTTACAAGTGCACTTTGCTTACTCGGAGTAACGTGCTTTTGAACAGAATCCCCTTCTTCTTCAGTGTTACAGTGTTTCTATGAGCAAAATTTAATAATATGTAGAAAAAGGGAGTAACTGTAGTCTTGGAATTGTATTTTTATTGGATATATTTATGTGACTATCATCATCAGGTTTTGCAATTACAATTTACAGTCATGTAGCTGGAAGCTATGATTTTTCTTTGCTTACTTATCAATTAATAAATTGCAGAGGGCGTGTAAGTCCATTTGCTTTCGTTCTTGTGTTTTCTTTTTTCAGCTCATACCCTTAACTAAAACCAAAAAACGAGTAAGAGTCTTTGTTAATCTTTTTCTTTATAAAACCACTGAATAGCACTTATTTGGCTGATGGCTGAGATTCTGTACTCCCTAATCTGCTGCTGTCCATGATGGAGGAGGGAACCTCCTGAGGGATGTCTTCTTGTCAGCACCATCTTATTGACTGGCATTTTCACCACCTCTGGATTATGCCTGGCCTTTGTTGGAGAGAAATGAAGAATATAGCTTAATCCACAGTTCTGAGATGCTTCACATAGGTTATTGTGCCATTTTGTTACATATGTTGTGGTAGGTTGTTTTGCTGTGTTCTTGAAAATATTACCTGTTGAATATACTAGTTCTAGTTGAGGAGATGGAGGACTGAAGGAGGCTCTTTTGAGACACATTGTTTTTGCAGGAAGGTCTGTTTCAGCTTTAAAAGGAATAAACTTTATTGTTATGCCCAGGCCTCCAGCTCTTAGGGGATGCTGTATGTTGTCAAGTATTCACCCATTTTTGGGGGGTTTTGCCACCTACTCTTCTGCATCTTCACCTTTCTTGCTTGTAGCAGTGAGCTCCAGCAATGCCTGTTGAACCAGGAGAGACAGAAGCTCAGATGAACCAAATTACTACTGTTCTTGCTGTGCCCTGAAGAGAAGTTTTCCTCTTGCATTGAAGGAGATTATAAAGTAGTGTCTTCTCTTTCTCTCTTCTCCCTTCCCCCAGCCAGCTGGATGGTCATTCTTTTGCTGCTATAGTACTGAGCTTTTCCCTCGCAGCTGGAAAATGCTGTGTCACTAGCAGGAACACAAGCACAGTTCTTCTTGCCAGGGGTCTCCCACACAGGCGTTGTGTAGAATTCCAAGACACAGGGATGAGTGTATTTCTCTGAACAGTAGGCTAACAGCTCCAGATGAAACACTGGTGCCTGGATGTGATGAATAAATTAAAATTTTCAACAATTTTTTTGCACTAAATTTTCATCTTCCTAAATTGATCTAAGCATTGAAAATCAAAGAAAACAATGATGTCACTCTTTACTGACCTACATTAACAGAGCAAAGGATGCAGACAAATTTCAAAGAAGGAAGTCCAAACACCATGTACTATACCTTTGAGCTCTTCAAGTTTTTTTCCCCCACATCTTGTAAAAGGAGACATAGTTTACCATTTGTCTTTTATTAAAGGCCAGTTATGTTTTTACCAGCATGTTATAAACTGTGTGTGCTAAGGGGATCCTTGTTTAGAAAACAGCCTTTCTGGACCCATAAAAAGGTGTCAGAAGGTATAGGAAATGCTAGCTGAGTCAATATATTTAAGTACCATTTGTCTTTCCGAGGGAGTGTGACAAAGTGATTCTGTCCACAGCTTTATTAGCCGAATTATGCTGTTAAACCAAATTTTCAAATCACGCATCTTAAAGGGCTGTTATAAAAAATGAGCTTCTTTCTTTGAAAATGGATGGTATTGAACTAGTGAAACAGTAATCTTAATTCATTAGTGCACATATATTAATGTGGACCTTTTCAGTGCTATTTTTCAGTAGAGCAAATATTGGGGGGGAGGGGGGGGCAGAAACGGAATGGTCTCCTCAAGTTCACCTGGTAAGAGGAGGGAAAAAAACTTATAAAGTGTGAAATTTTCAATATTGGGGAAGGATTTGCCTCTCAGTACAAGTGATTTTATGCCAAGAATATTAACATTTCTTATTTCAGATAATGTTCTTCAAGCTTGAAAGCTGCATGTAAATAAAATTTAGGAGGAACTGGAGCTTAAGCTTAACTTGGAAGAGAGGTAAACTTTTAATTTATTTTCCCCTTCTCTACCCAAGGCTAGCAATACACTTGCAGATCTGTGCTTCACTGAAAGATGACTGATTTCTGCTCGGTCAGGTAGGGAGAGAAGTGTAAGCTCACAGCTGTCTGTGAAAATGAGCTTCCTCTTTAATTTGATATAGCATTTTCCAAGATTATCTAAGTGATTCCTTAACATTATGTTGTCTGAACATGAGGATTTTTGCTGCTTTCTTCTCTAATTTGTCAAATTCCAAATTAACTAAAATTTTATATGAGTCCCCTGACTATTTTTTTTTAAGTGCATAGAAGTATCTCTGATCTGGGTAGGTGAATGAATCTTACCTGTACCTAGGTGCCTATATTTAATCTGATTGTCTAGACTCCCTTAACAGACCATGGAGATGCAGTCAATTGTGTTTAGAGTGTAATTGGCAAAAAGCAGATATTTGCTCTAAAATGAGATGGATTGCAACTGACTCAGAGGCTGAGGTGACTTGCCTTAGTTTTCTCAATAATCTTAATGATCCTTGTAGAAGCAACACATGGATCTGTGGATGTAAGTCTGTGGATCAGAAGCTGCAGATAACTGGACTAGACAACAGATGCCAAGCTATTCTGATGTTCTCATGTAAATTTTCAGTTCTCCTGAAGAAACCAGTAACTGTCACTTCCACCTGCTTCAGCCTGAGTTTTTCTTAAGGATGGGTAACCAGGGTTGAACATAATACTGCAGAAAAAGTCACACCATCCTGAAACATCACTTACTCTTTTTCCTTCACACTGTCACACTAGTGATTCATAATGTCCCATGATTGACTCAGGTATCTGGATCATCATCCATTTTATAATTTCCAAACTGATGAAACCTGCACTTACAGGAAAAGTCACTGTCGTGAAGACTTTGCATCAGCTTCTGTTCAATTTCAACGTAATTCTACTGTTCCAGTTTTCAAAAAAGAAAGTTATGGGATACTGTAATCCTCCTCTCTATCAGTGATGCATCTATCTTCTTGCATCAGCAAACTTCCCTGGCACTTGGGTTTCCTGGTTTGTTTTTTTTTACGATCAACGTCACTGGTAAAACCAGTAAGCTAGGCAACTTTCAAGACACTTTCAATTTCTAAGTTTTACTGAAACGTTTGGACCAAAGTAATGCAGAACTGTGGTAAGGGGAGAACAATTTCATCAAGGGAAGATACCAGCTGTACCTTTCGTGAGCATAGATTGAATTTTAAATTTATCTATCTTCATTGTTTACAGAACATTTAATACTCCTTGAATTCTGAGTCTCGAGAAAAACTGTCATTCCTAGGGAGAAAACATTTCTTTCAGACATTTTCTGCTCAAAAGTTAAAAGACAAAGTGCTAATCACCTGCCTCAGCCATCAGGGATCAGCCATGCAGGACAGACAGGAAGCTAGGACTTGGCTTTGACAATTTGGAAATTGAATGCTGTCTCAGTGTTAACACTATAATTAAGGTGCGTGTGATAGAACCCCACACTAGTTTATTTCTTATGATGTACAGATAATCTTGCCTTGTAGGTGAACTGGTTCTGGCTGCTGTGTATTGCAGTCTCATGCCTCCTGGACAGCAAGGTTGTTAAAACACCTCTGTGCCCAATTAGTGCACTATCCTGAGTGTACTCCTTGCATCTTTGTGCTCTTAGCTTCGGTTATACCAGAATGAGTGATGCATTGAAAATCTTTATTAGCTATTACTTAATGTCTGCTTGTATTTCAAGGCTTGTTTTGTTTCAATCTGGATCCAAAAAATTTGAAAGCATTTCAGTTCTTCTAACTGTTTTTCTGTCCATTACACTTGACTAGGCTTCAGACAAATACGTTAAGTCTGATAGAATGATGTGTACCTGGAAATAATAGTAGCATGTTAAGATAACAGGAGATTTGTGCTTCCCCCCACTTTTTATGAATTCTTTGATAGTACAAACCACAATATGGTCCTACTTTAAGCATTAAGTTAGAGATTCAGCACACGAGGGCATGATTCCAGTGAATACACTGCAGAGATAGATTGCTTTTTTCTCTTGGTACTGGTGTTATTCATGCACGGTTTGATTTCTTCCTACTTTCATATGGTACCACAATGGGCAGTTAACTTCATGCTAAAAGCAGAACTTTGGGGGAGATGACATTATTTTGGCAATTAGAAAAATCATGTCATCTGAGAGTTGTGCTGTGAAATACCTCTTGTTTTTTCAAATAAAAGTGCTATTGCAAAGACTACAGGATTTGCTTTTGTAAAAATGTTTTGTAAAAACTGCTCCAGTAAACTTTTAAGAAATTCTTATTTGGGATCAGATTTCATCATCATTTCTTCCTGGCTTCAGCTGTGAGCAGCTTTGAAAGCAGAAGTTTCTGAAATTGTGTAAAAGCAGCAGTTTCCTTTGGCACAAACTTTTCAGTATGATTAATTCTGAAGAGTGGATTTCTGTGATCATGTGACTGCCGTAGCTACAAGTGATTTGTATTATTTTCCAACATGAGTAATAAAACGTCTTTTTTTCTCAATGTCTTTCCCTTTTCAGATCCAGCTGTGGGATACAGCAGGCCAGGAGCGCTTCAGAAAGAGCATGGTGCAGCACTATTACAGGAATGTACATGCTGTTGTGTTTGTGTATGATATGACAAACATTGCCAGTTTTCACAGTCTGCCGTCGTGGATAGAAGAATGCAAACAACACCTTCTTGCCAACGATATACCACGGATTCTTGTTGGAAACAAATGTGACCTGAGAAGTGCTATTCAGGTACCTACGGACTTGGCCCAGAAGTTTGCTGATACTCACAGTATGCCGTTATTTGAAACCTCTGCCAAAAACCCCAATGACAATGACCATGTGGAGGCCATATTTATGACACTGGCTCACAAGCTTAAAAGCCACAAGCCGTTAATGCTTAGTCAACCCCCAGATCGCGATGAAATACATATAAAGCCTGAACCTAAACCTGCCATGACATGCTGGTGTTAAATCATACAGCTGTCAGCTGTCACCCTGTCCTGTTTGCAAATGCTTCAAAATTATGATCTTGGCAAAGTTCTAGGTTTTGGTAGCAATTATAGCGAATCTCTTTGGCACTTTAATGTGGGGTTTTTTTAATTTCCTGGTGTAGATGTGCCCATCTCATGTTTTTGCACTTTGTAATTGTACTTTCAGAATTACTGAAGTTTCACTATAGATATACGGGAAAGTAAACTTGCAAGTGAAGTTTTGACAAAGCAATTCTACTTGAGCTCTTGCTGCCTGAGATTGTTTTCATCACTTGGTAAGGTTATAAATAGTAAGCCAGTTTACTAATATTTTTTGGTTGCTACTTGCATTTGAATATTGTTGGAGAAAAGTGTTTAGTGACAGCCAGATAGCTTGATTTTGGGGTCAGAGAGGGAGAGGTTTTTGGCATATGGAGGAATATTTGGTGGCTGCTAGCAAATTGCTAAGCAAGTACCTTTTGTTTTAAAAATAAACCCCAGGACTGTCAGGTGAAGTTTGGGCTGTCAGTGTAGGAGCAAACTGGTAGCTTTTGGCCTGTCATTCCACTGTAAACTTTGTCTGTTCCCTTATGCAATGGTAAGAGAGTTGAGAAACTTGTCCCTACCTCTAGATACTTAAAACTTCATTATCTTTTTCATGATTAGCATGTAAAACTAAACTATGCATTCCTTCTTATGGGAAGTACTGTAGCACAGGACTTACGATAAATTTGGGACTCCTCTGACCTTACTAAAAGTTCAGTGAGGATTTATTTTTAAAGATGCTGTATTTGAGTTGAGTCCCAGGGTAAGTAAAAACACTTTGTGAAAGACGTGAGTGAGGTCGGCAAAAGCATGCTGGTTTTCAAGGATAGGGGTTTCAGAGGATTTTGGTGATGATGAATGCTTCTCAAATACCTTGAAAAAGGTTTTTACAACCAATGTTTTAAGGATGAAAATGTTTAGGACAGAATGAAATACTTCCGAATACAAAATAACTTAGATCTTCAAATACAGAAACAATCTGCCCGATACATCATCTGTTTTACAGATTTTTGAGCTAAAACCTGCTTGTGTAATGTTATGGCTGAATGTGGGGCATCTGTGACATTACTAATGTGAGTTGGTATTGTGTTGGGTCAGAGGAGGGAAGTTACTCCTCTAGAACCACCTTCTGTGTTCTCATAACTGTAGCTGGTTTATATTCAGAAGGTCAAGTTTCATAATAAAAACGGTGCTAGGTTGCACGCACTTACATAGGGGAAATGTAAGCCATAGAATGCAGTCTATGACTTCATTCCTGTGCCATGTCAGACAACGTTTTCTGGCTTAGTTTTTGAAGGAATTGAAATAAAATTTAAGATGTTTTTGTATGCAGTGCTGACAGGAAACTAAGTGGAAGGGCCAGTTCAGAAGCTTGCCCTTGCGATCACATTAGAAGCAAATCCCTGAAACAAGATAACTAATACTATTTAAACTATTACAGTTAATAATATGTAATTCTATTGCAAGTTATACTGAAGGAAGAAAAATGCATTGACTTTTTTCTAGATTGAAAGCATTCAACTTGGTCTCATATGATTAAAATATAAAGCTGCTATAACCGTGACAGTGATTTTGTTTAGGACACATTTGTAAAAGGGAATTTTTGTATTCACTCTGAACCTTATATGACTAGAGTTTGGTTTACAGTCCTTTCAGAAACAATCAGCTTTTTAACACTAGTGTCCTTAATGATTTTTTAAGAAAAGGATTAATCTTAAATTTATGTGTATACTGTTGTAAATAAATATGGTTTACAGTCCTCTTGGACAATTTGTTTTTCACTCATGTCCTTAATCCTTTTTCTCAAAAGGATCCATCTTAACTGTCTGTATGGTATGTCAGCAAACATTTTCTTTTTTTTCTTTCTTTCTTTTCTTTTTTTTTTCTTTTTTTAATTAAAAGTAACAGAATGAAGAATTCCAAAGTCAGTCAGTCAGGTTGGGGGTCAAGGTAAGAAAATTATGTAGCTACAATGTTAAATTTGATGTCAAACATCTGCAAATCTGTTAAGCTTTATTTGAGTTATTCACAACCTGTAAATAAGGGCCCTCATGTCATTAGACTTGTGTGGAAACAGTGTTTAAATATGTAATTTTGTCTTCAGTGCAAAGCATGTTTCAGTGGTTCTTCCGTAAGGGTAATGTGGTCAGTAATGCAGGATTCAGTATGCTTCCTGGCTTTCAGTGGTAACGTGCTGCCCACGACATTGATGTAAAATGTACTGAATACTTTGTCTATGTATTTTCACCTTACCGAATTGTGAAGTTGGGTCATTTTCTATGTGTTGGCGGGGAGGGCAAAACACAATCCCAGAAACCTAATAAACTGGCTTTGCCACAAACTGTTGTCACTTGTTCTCAGTAATTATCCTAGGAATGACGATACAATTTTTTAATGGTAAAATCCATTAAAATACTATAAGGGAGAAAAAAGAGTTTCTAGTTTCTGTTTGTGTGGGTGACAGTTGTGTAGAAGACTGTCATAATACCGTCAGTGCTTTCTTGCCATGGCTCTGAGTTGTTTTGAAGCATCTGAAGCACTCACCTGATGATTCAGAGGCATGCTTGGGATTTATTTCGGGTCGCAGAAAACAGGGAAGTGATATGACAGTTATAAAACTAGGAATTACTGACTTGAAGGTATGGCAAGACCCTAAAGGAGTCTTCTCCATTACTCCTCTTACTCTTACCTCATGTGCAACGAAGTTGTGAGCCCTTGTGCAAAACTAACACTAGCTGTTTCACCGGACTGCTCAGGAGGGAAGCAGTATTCAGCTTGGAAAGGCAAGAGGCCAACATTCGAACTCCAGATGTGCCCCAGTATTCATGCAAATACTTGCTGCACGTTAGAGTTTTCCTTGGGGTTTGGGTTTTTTTTATGTCTCGCGTCTTCCTCATGATGCTATAGTTAAGCAGCATCAAAATACACAGGGTTTTTTTGCATATGCTGTGATCTCCCAAAAGCAAAAACTGCTGATCCAATACAGGATCTAATGTACATAGTCATTAAAGAATTTGAAAGATGAAATTGCTCCACCATTTATAAACCAGTAATTTTAAAAGACAGCTTTCCGGGTATAGTGAAAATATATAAAGCCCCCTAGTGAAAGTAGTATCTTTCACCTTCACCTTATTTAATCTCTAAAATATGGGTTAATGATCTAAAAAATCAGTTAAGCTCTGACTTTGATGGAAGGGAGTAAGGTTGGGAGTCCATACAGGAAAGAGGTGAGAGGCAGCCCTGCCTCCTCCACCTCCGCCCTCTCTAACCTTCATCACCTTCACCTGTGACTCATGGGGGCTTTCCCATGCAGAATCAGCAAAACTGAGTAGCAGAAAAGACATTGCAACCGTTTTCCTTCAAACACCGTAGCTTTGCATAAAGACAGAACTGAGCAGTGTAATCCTCGCTCCTAGACCAAAAATTGCTGGGTTTGTGTCTGTCTCCCATGATGTTTGCTCACGCACTGGGAGGACAGCTCCTCTCTTTTACAGCTGGTCATAGACTCTTGTTACCTATATGACACACAATTGTCATCTTTAAATCGTAACCTTGTACTAACATTTTCCCTGACTGATCATCTACTAACTTGCTGCTTTTATACATTCATTGGAAGTCATATTCCTTGTCCCCTTTTGGTGAAGATTTTCACTTCCACCTGAGTACGTAGTTTTAATAGTTTTGGGGTTTCTTCCTCCAGAGTCCTGCTTTTACAGGACTACCTTGATTCCCAGATAAAAAGTAGAGCCACATATCATTTTGAAGTAGTAGTAATGTTACTTCTACAATGGGAGCCTAGTTTTCTATGCAAATCAACACAAAACCTACTTGTAATCTTAAATCTAAAGTTGCAGATAACGTTAGAAATGGCCATTATTCTAGGACTCACAAAAACCCCACTGTTTTGAGTTCGAGGGGCTGGGGTTTTTTCTCATCTCTTGGCAGTGGATGCCTGAAGGAGGCTTCTCATTCATCTGGATGAATGGTGCCATCAGTGGGGGCTGTGAAGCGACATTGAGAGGGAAAGAATTGCTGCTGGTTCCCAGTGACGTCCTGGGACCCGCTGGGCTCTGTACAGCCTCCCAGCTGCAAAACCAGTGCTGCAGAGGCTGACACCTATTGAAGCACTTGCTGAAGGCAGCTCCTTGTAGTTCAGGATGATATTGCCAGAGCCCAAAGGCAGGCATGTAAAAGTTTCAAGCCATCCAGGGACACCCAGTGGGTTGCATAATCCTGCTCTGTGTATTATCTACATGCACTGCCTTTGCAGAAGCACCACCAGTTAACATGAATCTTGAATGACAGAATACTTAGCTAATCATTCAGAATGAATGAAAAGCAAATTTCCCAGCAATACCAATGATCATTTCAGAAACTCAAAATCCTTGCCCTGCCCTGCTCTTCTCAGCTCTGAAAAACAACCCGAAATGAATGTAATGTGACAGAAGCCTGGGGACTGAAGTACAATGGTGATCACTGACCATAAACATGGCTTGTAGTTGCAACTGAGAACAAGAATGTCAGATAGAGTCTCAGGCTGAGTAGTGCAGATGCTGACTGTATCTTAGTACCAGCAGAAGGGGTCCAGGCTTGGGCTGTGCTCACCTCAGTGGAAACAGCTGTTCAGTGCCTCTAGCTACATCAGCAATAAGCAGCTTCACCTGCCCTTGGCTCAGAAAGCAACCAAGCAGACCGGTATTAACCATTCAAAACAAAGTAGCCTGCTCTTTTGTTCCCAAAATTAATAAAAAGGTGAGGGGTCCTGTCTGCTTGCATCTTATTTTGAAACCTGTAGGGTGCACTTGGATCTCACAGTTTGTGTTTCCATTAAGAGATGGAGTCTGAAAACAGACAATACTGCTGTTGTTTCAAAATGTTTAAGTAAAAACCCCTCCAGAATCTTCAGGTAGTTACTTGCTCCTGGAAAATCAAGGAAAAGCAACTATATTTGACAACACTGAAGAGCTCAAGGGGCTTTTCTCTTCTTTTATCTGCCCATCATAATCCATCTTTCTATACAGTCAATTCACATCAGGTCCTAGTTTAGAACAAGGAACTGTATAGCACTGCAGCAGCCCTGCCTCTGTGTTTGAGAGTAAAAGCAGTACATCAGATAGATCTTGGTTTTGGAAGATAATGGTGGGAGGTTTTTTTGTTTCTACTAATACAAATATTTTTCAGTAGGAGGTATACAGAATGTCAAATAAATAAAAGGATAAGCATTGTCTTTCTAACAGCTTGTAAGTTCCTTTTTAGACAGACATTGTGTTTCAGATGCTGCCAAACCCCTGAAAAACAGAGGAGTGTAGCATAGATACAGCCATAAGCATGCAAAATCACAATGGTAAAATCACAGTAACGTGGAGCCCAGAGAGCCTGTGCAGTTACAACCTGTGTTTTTCATACACACATACTCATGCACACACACGCGCGCACACACACACACACACAGAGGTATTAAGTAAAAAGCAGGAGACAACTGGTGTGAATGTAGGCATATGAACAATAAGAGTCATAAGACCATGATCTTAGCTCAGTACTTCCTTTTGTTTGTTTGGGCTTTTTTATTTTTGACTCTGTGCATTGCCTCTTTTAAAAGGTCACAGGCAGAAAAAAGGCTCTGTTGTGAGGCAATATGGTAAACTCCCTCTCAGTGAATAGTTACTTTTAAAAACATCACACTGTTCACGTGCTGTGTGGACTGTTTTCCTCTCCCTATCTGAGTCTCGGTTGTCACTTGGATTGCAGACCCCAGGAGCTTTCCCTCAGCTGCCTTATTTCTCCAGGTCCCTGTGTGGCAGCAGGCTAATGTTGGGATGCTGGCAATGTGCAGGCTGCTGAATGTGTTTTAAACCCCCATCTTCAGCCTTCATGAGGGGGGAAAAAAAAAATCATCCAGAGCTTAGTGCTACCAAATGAAGCTGACAGAGCACAAGTTCAAATGAAGTTATATTGTCTTTTATCACCAGAGTTGAACTGGAAGTCCTGGCCTGGGGATGGTGGGACTGCTAGGATTTTCTGAAGGGTTAAGAAAAACCCTATACATGTCCATGGAATAGAATTTCTGCTTGCATGTGGCTAAATGGATGGGTGGCTCCAAATAGTGGTAGTAGAGTAGGAGAATGTGTATTATATACTGTCCATACACTTACACTTGTTCCTAAGCATTTAAGGTTGATTTCTGGGGGGCTTTTGGCCAGGAAACCCAGCCCCTGCCCCCCCAGGGGACACCCATTGGCCCTGCCTCAGCTGCCTATGCCTCCTCTCCCAGCGAAGCTGAGTGCAGAAGGGTGGAGGTACAGGTTGACGAGTGCTCTTGTGTGAAAGCCTGGTCACCTCCATACCCCTCACACCCACCCCTGTGGGGTGTTGAGGTGCTGCTGTTGTTCTTGTCCTTTGTAGTCTTCCAGCTCTCAGTGCTTTGCTTAGTCCAGGAAGGGCACACAATGAGAAAGAGATTAAACTGACCCTAAAATACATGCAACAGCTTTTCCATTGACTTCATATTTTTAACCCACACATAAATCAGAGGCAATGCAGGGTTCCTGGCTCCAGCAACTAAAGATTCAGCTGCAGATTAAAAAAAACATCTGCTAATCAGAGGGAGTTTTCAAGTTCCTGAATGTGATTATTCATCCTCATCACTAGCATGAAGTACTAACTTCAATAGTGAGCTAATATCTGAGTCACTGTGACGCTGCGCAGTGTTGGCAGCCCTTGTGATTGGTTTCTAAGCCTTGCCATAGTTGTGTTTTTCTCAAACTGCATCTGAAGCGAAATAATCCATTTCAAAAGTTTCAGCTTTCATGAAATAGGTATCTTTCATTTTTATGCATGGTGATACATGATATATAAATATATATAACAAATATGTTATATATATAAATTATGAGCAAATATGTATATGCATATATACATATTTTACATATATATATATATTTGGGGCATCATAAGTGTGTATACTTTGGCATTGTAATGCAACATGTTGCCAGGGGTAGGGGGATTATACAGAATTACAGCATTTTGTTACAGCAGTGACACAGTCCAGTGCTAGCATCTGCTTTAAATCACTGGCTCTTTTGCTTTATGGGTGGTGAAGGGCTGTGTGATGGAGCAAAGACTTAGGTCAATCAGGATTGCTAGGCTGCCTGCAGAAAGCAAAATGAGACACAGAAGTGACTCATATAAGATACGATTATGGTGAAGAGGAGCACCAGCCATTATCCTAAATCAGTCTCATGGTTACTGGGTGGGGGGGCAATGGCTTAACATTATTTACATGTACTGTTTCAGTATAAACACTATATATACAGCAACTGATCCTGATTTAAAACCGTATAGTGTACGGAAGTCAGAAGATGAAATATAAACCAAAGTATTTTTTTTGTTCTAATTAGGATGACATATAAATGTCATGTAAATTATAGAGAGTGCACATGTTTCTGGAACTAAAAAAAAAGCATTACTGCAACAGCTCAGAAAGTGCAAGTGAAACTATGTGGGTTTATAGTGTGCTTCAGTCAGATTGACCTGAAGAGGTGCAGCACAAAGCAGTTGCTATCTTTACAGAAAAGCTGCCAGGATAAGCTGTTTGCTTTGGTGGACTTTCCCTCCTCAAGGTAGAGCTAAGTCAAAGGACATTTCCCCATACTTACACACTGTTAGTGATGGAGAATCATGGAATCACATCTCAAGTTGGAAGGGACTCATAAGGATCAAGAAATCAAGCAGACTGACTCAAAAAATGCATGCCGTGCTCCGGTTATCTTAGGTGGGTTTTCTGCTGCCTATAAAAAAAGAAAACCTTCCTCCCTTCAGTGGCAGGCAAATACCACTTTCTGTTTTCAGAACATAGCTGTATTTTGATTACTCCTACACCCATCCTTTCCCAGCTCTGCATGGAAGCTGACACAAGAAACTGCTGTACTAGCACCACTGACACCAAGCAAAGGCTTTGGGGAGAAACTCTTGATTTATCAAGGCAGATAATTCTCCTGCTATAAAAACTAGTATCCTTGTGTAGTAAATGGCTCTGTATATTTTCTTTAATGAGCAAGACATGGAGTCATTCCCCACACAAAATATTTCAGGCAAGTTCATCTACCTATAGTGAAGTTTGACTTAAAATTTAAGTACACTAGAAGAGGCAGGTCTCCATAGCAAGCAGAGCTATGATTTTCTCATCCTCTGGCTTCTCACTGCCTTTTGCCAGCAAAGGGGAAAGAGATTTGTGCCCAGCAAAGCTGACTGCTTTCCACCACCCCAACCCTGAGCACCGGCAGCCCAGCAGCACAGGGGAGGAACTGTGCCAACCATGTGGACCTCGATCTTGCAAAGTGCCATAGAGGTGAGGAGCAGTGAAGCTAAACCCACATGCTGGTAGCAAAGTGTCCAGAACACACCACATGAGTCTGAAACCATTCATATTACTCAACAAGGATGAGAAGAAAAGCAAAATGTTCCTGTCAGAGTGCTGTAGCAGTGTTGGATTGCAAGACTGGAAGTGAAGTTACAAAAAAACCCAATCCTGGACAAGCTAGTTGTCAAAAACATACCTAAAACAGTTCTCTGATCCTCACCATGATGAAAAGCCCTCCTCTTCTCCACCTCCTCCAGCACTTTCTAGGGGGAAACAACCAGCAAATACTTTGCCCTTAGTTGAACATTAACTCATGGAACCAGCTTCCCTGATTAACCTTCTGATTACGCCCTGTGATTAACACTGGCCACTGCTGATGGAGAGGCTGCCAGCCTTCGCTTTTATAGCCTGGGGATTCTGTGTGCCTTGTTCTGCACCTCAGGGAATTGAGTGATAGATAGAGCTTACTCAAGATAAAAAAACCCAAACATTTTTGGATGTAGATGCCTTGTCTTGACTTAATACAAGTAATACTAACACAAGGTGAGCACAAAGTGCTTGGTGTCTTTATAATTCTGTTGTGCAGGATCACGTAGCCATGGTCCATAACCCACGTCAGAAGCGAGGTGCCTGCAGGCTGCTCCGGTTAGATCAGCGGTTTCTAATACACCCAGTGGATGTTTGGCCTCAGGGAGATCTGAGGCATGTTTGCATCTATCATTCCACTTCAAAATGACAAGATACTTCCATTTCTTAGCAGCAAAGCATGAGGTGCCTGTGACTAAGGTGCAGCAGCCATGTGAGCAGGGTGTTTCAGTGGAGAACAAGCTCCCTGTGTTACACTGTGTAACTGTACCTCCCCACAGCAGTCATGGGCCTTTGCCCACCCCAAAGGGGAAATCTTGCAGTGCTGGGAAGGAATGGGGAAGTTGGCTCAGTTCCTGGGATCTTGCCAATGAGGAAAAGTCTCTGGGCAACAAGTAACGAGGCCACTTCTACTGGAGGCCTTATGGATGTGTGTTTGCACAGTAAATAAAACTCCGTCTGACTTCCATCAGCGAAAGCTGACACAAACCATGAAATGCCCCTGCAGATACGGGCAGGCTCCGGGAAAACACTATAACTAGCATGTGGAACGGGCTGCTAAATATAGCTCTGGAAGTAGCAATCAGGAATATATTTTCTGCAATGCTAACCAACTAGAGGGAGTGGCATTAGGCTGGTATTCAGTTTCCACCAATTCCCATATTGCAGCTGTTTCATTCCTAGCAATTCCTTTTTTGTAGAAAAAACTGTAGAAATTGTGTGTCTGTGAGTGATCTTAGGTGCTGGTATTGCGATAGTGATGCTACGATTGCACCACTGGAAGGGCTGTAAAAAGCAATACAGCCATCAAGGGCTTTAGAGCTGCTGCTGAATCAATTACTTACATTTTTATTTAGAAGTAGCATAGAGCATACTTCTCTTTTACACACTCATACTTCACTGTCCGCTGGTAAGGTTGTTTCACTGCCAAAGGAGATTCTGCCACAGTGGCAGAGGTATCACAAAAGTGTTACAGGATGGAAAAAGAAAAGGCTCTGGGGAGACCTTAGAGCAGCTTTCAGTGCCTGAAGGGGCCTACAGGAAATCTGGAGACGGACTTTTTACAAAGGCGTGTAGCAACAAGACAAAGCGGAATGGATTTAAGCTGACAAAGGGGAGATTTAGGTTAGATATTAGGAAGAAGGCATTCCCTGTGAGGGAGCTGTGTCGATGGCACAGGGTTCCGAGAGGAGCTGTGGCTGCCCCATCCCTGGCAGTGTTCAAGGCCAGGTTGGACGGGGCTTGGAGCAACCTGGTCTAGTGGAAGGTGTCCCTGCCCGTGGCAGGGGGTTGGAACTGGATGAACTTTAAGGCTCCTTCCAACCCAAACCATTCCATGATTCTATGATTAAGATGCCATCGATCAGACACTTTCCAAGCTGCCCAGGGGAGAAAGGTCTGGGTACCTGGCCCATGTCACGGAGCTGTGCCAGGAGGCCCTGACCTGGGTCAGCTGTGGTTGAGTCTGCCCCACAGGACAGCTATGAATTTCATACCCTCCTCAGCTCAGGAGTTACCCTTCTGAACCAACAGAAACAGCACTGCGTTCAGCAAGGACTAGTGACATGCTCTCTGTGTGCCTGCAATAAAAGCAAATTGCTCTGTTCAACCAGCAGTAGAACACTGTTGAATTATACCCAGTACCTATCACATCATCTCATTCTGTAATGACTAGTTACAGAACAGTATTTCTGGATAGGACCATAACTTCCGCCCAGGAACAATGCAGTGGCTGAGTGGTGTGTTTTAGCAACAAACTACCTCCAGCAAGTTTCTTATTCCAAAGGCAAAATCTGTTTTAGACTAAAGGAGAATCAAAGCCACACTGCTGCTAGTGGTTAGGAATCACAATAACCTCTTGGGGAGTCTTTCCTTTTATGTGCAAGAACAGCAGTTAATGATAATCAAGGAGAAAAACCCCAACATTTCATCACAGACTGTTTGGAGTTATGCCAGAAGCATCTCAGGAAGTGGAAAGTAATCAAGCTCAGTGCTTCAATGCTTGCTGACAGGTACTATAGACAAAGAATAAAGGCACAGCTTCATTTTTTGAATTACAGTGGTTTAATTACTTCAACATAGTAATTAGTTTAATACAGTAATAGACACTGATGCCTTCAAATGGACATCCACAATGACAACAACTGTATTTTGGTTGATGTTGGCAAATACGTGAAGGTATTTAGAACCACAGCCAGAAAGAATCTGACTACTGTGGCACGTAGTCAAACTGCCAGTTGCCAGCATAGGACCTGCACACCAAGTGAAGCTGCTGGCCTGAGCACTGAGGGATGGGGGCACGTCCCCTGGCCAAAGCCAGGGCAGAAGCAGTGATGTATGACCAGAGGAGGGCTGCAGAAAGAGGCTCGTAGTTGGGGGTGCTCTCTTGATCTGAGCACCTTTCTTTATAATCCCAGCCATTAATAACCTTCATGGTTCAGGTCAGTAATGGAGATGCTTGGTAAGCACCTTGCATATAAAGGGGTGACAGAGTCCACTAGAACTTCCTCAATATGCTGCTTAGGGTATTTGTCCATTCAATATTACAACAAGTTATACAAAATACCTTCAAATATAAACTCTTCAAAATGTAAGATGTTTAGTCCTAGGAATTCTACAGAGAATTTAATAGAAACTGTCTGTCCATCTCTGCACCTCACTGCTCCAAGAGATTATGAAGTTGGGCAGGGTTGCTAACTTGCATATGCCAGGATGAACTGCATACTGTAATGTTAATTTTTGATGACGTAGCTGTTGCAAGCTGGTTTGGAACCAAGGGCAATTTAAATGCACGTGTGATTAAGCATGGACTCAGAGGACTGCCTGGCATTTTGCCTGTACAGTGCTTTTCATCAGGTGAAGGTCTTCGTTTAGATGTCATGGTCCCTTTACTAGTGTTAGGAAAAAGACCTGTCTCTAGGAAAAAAAAATCAGGAGCAACTTAATTCCCTCTTCTCTTAGGAGCAAGAAAGGTACCTTATATGCTGCAATAAGATAAATCTTATCTGAGAACATTCCTGGGGTTACATGCCTTATGGTGGGCACGACTTATCCTACTACTCATAGCACTTCCTCAAGCTGGGAACTTTCCAAGCCCTGATTGAATATACGTGCTGCATTAATCTACATCATGAGATAAGTAATCTACCACTTCATGCTCAAGGCCTGCAGGCAAGATAATCACTCGGCAGACACCTCTAAGCCTACCTGAAAGTGAATCATAAAGTACATATGGAAATTCTATGCACCTCAGGAGATAATGGAAGCTGGCTGGAAGCTGCAGTTCCTTGGTCTAGAGGACCAAGAAGTCCCCTAGAGAACCTCCAACAGAGGACCTTGGTCTAGATCTGTAATAAATTTTAGTAGAATGTGACCCAAAATAAGCATTTTTAAAAACTTGCAGTCTCCAAAGTTGAAGTAGAAAAACCTGAGTTGAATTCAGAGTAATGTAAGTTATTCTGTAAGAGGAGCTATTGCAACTCTAGTTCCTACCACACTCTAGCATTACACTTCAGCACTAAAACTAATTGCACCGACACATATACAACCCACAGAATCCTCATTTTGATGGAGGTACCTGAATGGTATTAGCAAGGCTTCGTATCATAAACTTCACCTGCCCACATCCCTGACAGAAAGATGTGGAAAAGCACTCTGAAGCTCAATAATGAAGTGGGTCCTTCATTATTCTTCATTCACTATCACATCATCCAAATAATTCATTGGGTCAGAGGGAGAAACTGAAATAGCAGTTGGAGGGGGGAAATAATCCACAACCAGTTTCTTTTAAAAATTACTTGTATTTAATATTTGAATGCCTGACGCTAGCACTGCTAGACAAATTGCACAATGAATTCTAGTGGAATAAAACATGATTTAAGTACACAAGTTGGAGGAATAAACACTCACACTTTCCAGAGGCAAAGAGGTATTTTAACTATACAGAGTCTGACTGTCCAAAACCATCTGCAGATCTTCCCATTTGTGATCTTTGATGAACACTGATCATTCAATAGTTCTCTCTTTCTGTGTGTGTTTTTCAAAAGGCCATGGAAAAGTGCATAACCGTCTTTAAAGATGAAAAATTCCTTGCATCTGTCTTGCCACACTTAGACTAGTAGCTCTAAAATGTTCAGCCACTCATTCAAGCCATTCTGATATATGGTGGAGGTTTGGATCCATCTTCCTCTGTATCTAAGTCCTGCGCTGGAAACTGATCTGGGAAGTTAAAAATTCTGCCCCCAGGGCCTGTGTGGGGAAGGAAAGAGGAAAACACTATTAGACCTGGGGTAGGCACTTGCACAAAGTCCTGAGTTCCTTCTGGCTCAGAGCATTTTGGTTATCAGGATTTTGGCTTGGGATGTAAAGCTTACTCAGGATGTTCCTTCAATATCCCTGGTGAATATATAAATGCATGGAGGGAGCTACTCACTTTGTGCAGCACAAATCATTTCCACAGTCTGATTTTGGTCCTCACTAGGTTGCAACCATTCCTATGAAGGAAACAATGCCATCAAAACCCTCATCTGTGAGTTTGCTCAAGAGACATACCCGAACTCATTTTGAAAGTCTGTGTAGTCCACCTCTCCTAACAAGTTTTAAAGTTTAAAGCAGCTTCACATTACACACTTGGTATCTTGAGTCAAGAGCAGCTGCCTTGTAACCTGTACCCATGAATTCCTTACCAAATGAGCTGGTTGGATGTACATGTTTAATACAGCATCAGAATTACTCTAGCAGAGAAGTAGCTGGTATGTACTAAGCTTGCTTAGCAGAGACAAGTGGTATGTGCCCCATCACTAGAGTCAGAGTCCTCATAAATTAGCAGTAAAATGTGGTGTGTTGTCTCTTGTCACCCCTATGATTCACACACAGTACAGAGAACATTTCTATTACTGAATTTGTAGTTTGAGGGATGAGGCATCTCTCTATGTAAGTACCAGTAATTCTCTGAAATGCTGTACCAGGAGCAATCATTGGTTTAAGAGTGAGAGAAGAAGGAGTAGTTTTCGAGGAGAGCAGGAATTCTTAGGAAATGGGACCACAGCAGCTTTCAGTACTAATGGTTTGGAAAATGGAGATAACTTACGCCAGGTCTTACACAACAATGTAAGTAAGAAAGGAAAGTACAAGAAGTATAACACCCTTCTAACATGCACTTAATTTCTTAGAAGTAGCCCTGGATGACTGAGGTAGAGCTGAGGCTAGGTTTATAGAACAAAAACACATCTTCTCCCCAGTTTCTTCCCCTCCCACTCACACTCGGTATCACTAAATGGGTGCCCTGGACTCCTCACTCACCATCCCAGTTACACTGTCGTAGCACGAGCAGTGTGGAAGACTCCGGCATCCCAAGTAAGCCACCAGCAGCACAACAAAAGCACTGCAGACAGATGCAGCTAACATGGCTATGTTAGCGCCCTTGACTACTTTATTAAGTACGAACTTCTGCAAGCAGAAAAGGAAATGTTAAAGCCATACTCAAGAAGTGAAGCTCTCCACCAAAAAATCATTCTAATGACTGCAAGAATGCTGCAATTGTATTGTAGGAGACTGATTCAGAGTGAGTGTTATTTAAGGCTTCTTTTCCTGTGCTCTGAAGAACAAGTTAAGTGTGAACCTCAAATAGTTAAAGAGCAAGCAGTAAAATAAGGCTTCTCATTAAATGTACGCAACAACATCAGGTTTGGAAATAGCTTTAACAATAAGTAGAAACCCAAGGAATGGCTGCTTCTCTTCACACTGAGAAATGACTTCTTGCTATACTGCACCTTAGCAGCCTGACACTTCGATTTGTCTTGCAATAAACTAATGGGCAGCTTTATCTACCTGGAATGTCTTCATCCCCACAGGGAGCCATCGCTTGTACCAGGTTTGAGGTACAAAAAGTCTAACTCATTCCTTCTTTTCAGCTTTACAGTGGAGGATACCCTTGAAATAATACCCAGTTTTAACTAGCTGACCTGTAACTGCTGTAACTTTATCACAGGCATCCAGACGAGCTGTGCATTAGTTCACATAGCCACTGATACAAGCCATGCTGCAGCAGCAGTGAACAGCAGGAGCTAGCTATAAAATACTTAACCTAGCCCTGCACAGGCTTTGTGGTTTTCAGTACCTAACTCAATACCTAAATGTAGACTTACCCCAATTATTTTTAAACAAACAAGTGCCCTGCTGCAGGCACCACTTCAAACTCTGATTTAGGCAGCCTGGAAGCCTGGTTCTGTTTCCAAGTCATGCCTAGTAACGTTTGCAGGTTAAGACAGTCACGTTCTCCCGTAATAAGCATGATATCAGCACTTACAGTATGGGTAACATGGACTGGGGCAGAATTCAGCTCCTCCTCTTCCCCATAGTTCAGTGTGAGTGAGCTATAAACTATTATGATGAGGATGGCAACATAAGAGATTAGGGAAGAAACTATCAGCACATTCACCTAGACAGAGAAATTAGCAGAGAGAAAGAAGGGGAGCAGGAATTAAAACTATCCTCTGGCAAATCCACGCAATTAATACAGACCAAAAGTTCTAACAAGCATACTAGTCTTTGACCTCCTGTAAACACTGAGAAGGACTCAGTAGCAACAGTCACTTGGAAGCGAAACACAGAGCCGTAAAGGTTTCCGTGATACTGAATTTCTGAGCTACAATTGAGTCACAAATCTTAACCACAGGAGCTAACTGGACTCAAAGACTTTGTTCTTAGAGATGTCTTAGAGACAATATCCCCACCTTGGAATTTACATGGCTGGAGAAACCTGCCTAGGAAATGCAACCCAATTAACTTGCTTCCTATTTTAGTGTACATGATTCTTAATAACAGGAAGAAACACCAAAAGAAATGCATTCAAAAGCAAGTGGTTTTAGAGATTTTTGCTTGTTATTAGAGCCAGCACTTCTCCGCTGCAGCAGAAAGCAAGGCAACACTTCATCCTCCGTTTGCTTATGAATGTAGCAGCTTTTATGGAGCTAACTCGAGGAAATAAATAAGCTCTCAATCCTGCAGAAGGACCAGCCAGCTCATTCCCTACCAAAACTGTTTTTGATTGTCCTGGCAGTTTGCCCTTGCCCCGTACACACACCACCACCTCATCTTACGAGAACTGGGTTCTTCCGCTGAGAAGAAAACAAAGCCAGGAGGCCTGGGACTCCCATCACCTGCAGGGCACAAAAGGAGTTGGTAACTGGGAGGCAAGTATCGGATTTGGAAGACAAACTATAACAGAGCAAAAGAAAAGCCCTCGTTTTCCAGGCTTGGATCAGAGTAACTGTTAGGTCAGAAATGGAAAGAGAATTGCTAGTTTCTTCTGCTTTCCTCTGCAGCATCTCTCCTGGCAGCAGGACACTGGGTGAAATGCATCTTACCCACTCGCTACCCCCACTGCAGCAACCTACCCCTCGCATTACAGCTCTAACCACACAACAGAACTGATTAAATAACTCTGATCGAAGCGCTAGAAGTGCACGTTGCTTTCCCAAGTCCTTATGCACCTTGTAGATGGAAGAAGGTATTACTGAAAGGAGATGGACAGCCTGTAGATGGAAGAGCTTTGGTACAGCTCCCTTGTGGTGTGGCTCGATAGGGTACCATCAGGGTACAGAATGCTGGGAGTGAGAATGCTGCTGCCTCCTCCTTGTTGTGGTACAGACAATTAGTGGCACCATGCTGTGGGACACAGCTTGTCACCCAGATGTTCATCTACCTGATGTGAGAATGAAGAATTCCCTTGTCATCTTCAGTTGCTTCTCCGTGGTCTCATGCTTCTGCAAAAACCCCTGTCAATTGCCACTATGCCCCATTTTCTACGTTATCCAGTAGAAATATGTATTAATACATGTTTTATTTTATCAGCTGCTTCAGAGGAAAGTTTGTTTGCACCCTCCTGCCTATACCATGGTAACTTCTATTATCTGAGTACAAAGCAGGAAATCAGGGAAGAGGTGGTAGGAAGTCCTGGCCTCCCTCCCACCCCCAAGCCAAGCACCTGCAGGTAGCAGCAAAGGGAAAAAAAACCACAAAGTATAAAAAATAAAGTGCAACTTTACCATCCCAGCCCAAACTGGAGCTCTAGTTATGCTCAGCTGAGACTCAGTTCTGAAAATGCCATCTATGAGCCCGCTGACGATGCACACTGTGCTGAAGGCTATCTGGAACAGGCCCAGCAGGACCATGCTCCTCTGGTTAAAGATGAAGTACCGGTAGCGATCCATTCCGCTTTGATTCACACATAAGGCCCCACACGTGGAGACTGGAAAGCTGCGCCGTGGCGCTCCAGCAAAGCGGAGACGAGCTTGTCCTAGGCAGGAGAAAGAAGGAAGAGAAGCATCAGCACCCAGCGAGCACCGGGGACCTGTGCCAGGCTGGACAGTATGTTCACCGGGGGCAGAGAGGTCACCTCCTGCCAGGGAGAGGTCTTTGAGAAACGCCTCCCGCTGCTGTGGGCAGGTGCCCGGGACACCACCGTTGAAGTTTCTGGATGGAGATGTGCCATCCTCACTTCAGCCCTCACCCATCGCTAACCTCCTTCCTTCGGGGCTTCGCTCCCTTCAGAAGACAAGCTCCGTGCCTCGCTGGGAGCCGCTGATCCTCGGCAGGGAGATGGTGCCGCCGGCACCCCAGACCAGATGCTCCCCGTCACCGAACGCCTCCCGGGGGTAGCTGCAGC
>NW_009920722.1:0-200 GCF_000696875.1 Nestor notabilis
CTGTTGCACCGCCAGTGCGCGGTCCTGCGATGGGAACGGGACGGGCCGCGGTCCTCCACTCAACTGCCCGCCTCTCCCCGCAGCCGGGGACACAGGGCCTCACCATGCCGGTCACTGAGAGGCTGCGGGGGCTGATGAAGCGGGCGCGCCGGGAGGGGAGCGGGAACGGGAACGCGAACATGACCCCGCGGCAGGCCGGC
>NW_009920722.1:218-4130 GCF_000696875.1 Nestor notabilis
AGTATGGAAACCATCCACGAGGCCTTCACCAAGCAGCTGCAGGAGACCCACAAGAAGTTCGGGGACGAGAACTCCCCAGCCAAGGCCGCTGGACACCAGAGCGGCCCCGAGGAGGAGCAGCAGGTCGAGCAGGGTAAGTACCGCGGACTCAGTGGGCACAGCCGCAGCCCACACCGCACGGCTCACCCACCATCCTTCATCCCACAGAGAGCAGCAATGCCCTGGTGGGCCCAGGGGACGGGATCCCTGCACCCCAGAAGGTGCTCTTCCCCATGGAGCGCCTGTCCATGAAGTGGAAGAAGGTGCACCGGATCGGCGCAGGACTGCACAACCTCGGGAACACTTGTTTCCTCAACTCCACCGTGCAGTGCCTGACCTACACCCCGCCGCTCGCTAACTACCTGCTCTCCAAGGAGCACAGCTGCACCTGTGAGTAGTGGGGCCTGGCTCAGCGGGCGGCTGTGCTGGCAGGTCCCTGCTCCTCGCGCTGGGTTCAGTATCTCTGCATGTGGCTCTGTCAAGGGCCATGCGGGTGTCAGGATGAACCATCTCCACTCCCTCCTGCCCGCTTCTCCACCGAGATGCTGTTCCTGCGTACAGCTCCTTTTTCCCAGCCATAGCAGCATTCCTGAGCTCTGCATCCTTGTGTCTGGGGAGACTTGTGTCCGTGGTGGGTGTAGCCAGGGCTAGGATGGGTCCAGCGGGATCTCCTGGTTTCCTGGAGGCTGAGCTGAGCGTCCCAAAGAGCCCCTGCCTGTGTGAGGGCAGGAGGCTGCATAGGGGCAGCACACGCTGTTGATGAGTGGCTTTGAAAGGGAACGTGATGGGCATTGCTCCGAGCTGTACTGTACTGCCCTGTCTCCTGTACTGCCTTGGTCTCTACTGGGTTTGTCCCCAACAGCCTGTCTTCTTCTCTGCCGCAGGTGACCAAGGCAGCTTCTGCATGCTATGTATCATGCAGAACCACGTCGCGCAGGCTTTTGCCAACAGCGGGAGCGTGATAGCGCCAATAGCCTTTGTCCGAGACCTCAAGAGTAAGAATGGCTGCGCTGCACTCCCCTCCCCTCCCATAGCCGTGCCGGAGAGCAGGGAGTAATGTGGGAGCAGAACCTTTGAGATGAGGGCAGGTGACTCGCGGAGCCTGCCGGGACCTGGTGACCTCATGGGCTGTGTGTGGGGCTCCCCCGTGGCTGACACGAGTCTGCCGTCCGCTTTGGTTTGAGGGGGCTCAACCCCTGGGGCCCCCGAGGGAGGTGGGGGGCTGTCTCTTGCAGCTTGTGCTGGAGCTGATTCCTCCCTCTCCTGCAGACATCGCTCGGCACATGCGCTTCGGTCAGCAGGAGGATGCACATGAATTCCTGCGTTACACCATCGACGCTATGCAGAAGTCCTGCCTGAGTGGCTGCACCAGGTACATGGGGCCTCTTCTCCGATGGGCTGTCCCTGCTCTTCTGCGCTGTTCCCTCACTGGTCCCCTGCCCCTGCTGGACGGGGGCTGTGGGGTCAGTGTGTTCCCCAGGCAGCACTTGTATGCCTGGGGCCTAGCCCCGGGAAGCTGCGTTGCCCCTGCAGTGCCCAGCTCCGAGCTCCAGCCAGGAGTTTGTGCTGAGGACACCGTGGTGGCCATGGTGCAGGGATGGTGTGAGACCCGGTGCTGCTGTCTCTAGGTTGGATTGCGAGACCCAGGCAACGACACTGGTCCACCAGATCTTTGGCGGCTACCTGCGGTCCCGTGGTGAGTGCTCGGTGCCAGGCCCTGGGCCTGCAGTCACTCGGGGCTGCTGCTTCGCCAGCAGCCTTGTAGTTAAAATGCTTTGGGAAAATCAGTGAGCACAGGGAAATGATCCAGAGCTTCAGCTGGTCAGTCCCGCGGGACCTGTGGGTCAGGAGCCCTGTTGTGGCGATGGCAAAAGCTGTTGGCTGTGGATCCCCAGCTCATCGCCACCAGCAAAGGAATCCTCTGGCAACACTTGCTGTGCCAGTACGCAGTGGAATCGGCAGCCTTCCTCTGTGCCAGGCTGCGGATCTTGGTGCTCCCATGCCAGAGCTCGAACCTGGAGAGGGGGAGGCGGTCCCTGTACTGTGCTGGGTGGTGGCAGGTACAGGTTGGTGTGCCAGGGTGTGCTCATTGCTCTTTCCTTTGCAGTGGAGTGTTTGGCGTGCAAGAGCGTCTCGGACACGTACGACCCTTTCCTGGACCTGGCACTGGAGATCTGGGTACTGCGGTGGGCCAGGGAGCCAGTGCTCATGCTCTCCAGGGGCCGATGTCTCGGCAGGGAGCCGGGCTGTCGCCTGGCCGGGCCACCCGTGCACTGACCTCTCCTCCATCCTTGCAGCAAGCCAGAGACCTACTGGAGGCGCTGGAGCTGTTTGTGAAGCCAGACCTGCTGGGAGGCGAGAACTCCTACCTGTGCGCAGGGTGCGTGTGGGGCTGCGGGCAGGAACGGGCCTGCGGCTGCGCTGGTGGGGAGCAGGCGGAAAGCCACAACACGGGAGGGCTTCTCAACCGGCTTCACGCCGAAGTGCGAGGCCTTGGAAGCCTGTGGTGAAAGCTGCCGCTCCTCAGCTCCCTCCTCTCGTGAGGAGGACCTGGGCCAGCAGACGTGGCCGTGAGCAGGTGCCTGGTGCCTGCAAGGTCATTTCTGTGGGGTTTGCCACTTGGTCAGAGCTGGCAATCATCTGGGGGGTGGAACAGCTTGAAGAACACAGCTCTTCCTGTGCAGATGCAACAACAGAGTGTCGGCCACCAAACGCTTCAGCATCCACCGAGCCTCCAATGTTCTTACGGTGTTGATGTTGGGGTTGTTGTGTGGTGGGGGGGGTGTGGGTGTGGCGGAGCTGGGGTGTCTCGTGGCCCGAGCAGCAGGGCGGGAGGTGGTCCTGCTGCTCTTGCCCAGCCACACGCTGGGAGCTCATCCTGACACCTTCCTCATGGTGACCTCTGGGGAGAGCAGGTCCCGCTCCCTCAGGAGATGGACTCACAGGACGGCTGGGCTGCTCCTGCTCTAGTAAGAAATGTGTCTGCTGTGCAGGCTCCCGAGACATCCTCTCTTCCTCTGCAGGACTTGGCATACCCTGAGCTCCTGAACATCCGCCCATACATGTCAGAGAACAAGGGGGATCCTGTCATGTATGGGCTCTATGCAGTGCTGGTACACTCTGGGTACAGCTGCCACGCTGGGCACTATTACTGCTACGTGAAGGTGAGCCCAGGGCACTCTGGGCTGGGGGCTGGTGGGTGCTGCTGTGTCTGCTGCAGGGTGCGGGAAGGAGGGCGCTCAGCAGACGTGCATGGTGGGGAGCACTGGAGGGATGGGGGGGTACAGGCTGTGCTCCACTGCAGGAAGCACTCTTGCAGAGTCCTCTTGCCTGCCCTGGGCTGCTGTGGGCTTTGGCCAGAGGAGCTCTGCTGATGGGTGCTATTTGTGCTTGGTCTTTGGGTCAGGAGAGGCCCTGTGCACAGCCCAACCCCGTTCTCTCTTCTGCTTCCACAGGCCAGCAACGGGCAGTGGTATCAGATGAACGACAGCATGGTCCGCCACAGTAACATCAAAGAGGTGCTCAACCAGGAGGCCTACCTGCTGTTCTATGTGAGGTGGGAGCACCTGCAGCCCCCGGCCCTGCTGTGGGGCAGTGCTGGCACCACGTGCCGGGTGTCGGATAAGACGTGGCCCAAGCAGCCTCCTCCATGGCTCAGAGGAAGGTGGCAGGAGAGGTCCAGCCCTTTTCCATGGTTTTGCTCTAGATGAAGAGCACCTCCCTCCTCGGAGCTCCTGGCTCCCATTTCTCGTGTGCATCTCTGATTGAAAGCATTCCACTTGCTCAAACCCTCCCAGTTAACCCGTGTCCTTCTATTCCAGAATCCCCGGCCCAGAGAAGAGCTTGGACGGGCCCATTGCCGGGGCTGCCTCC
>NW_009920722.1:4278-4523 GCF_000696875.1 Nestor notabilis
GCGTGCTTGTGGGAGGAGGGCCCGTGCCGAGACAAGAGTGCCCATGTGGCCCGAGGGGCAGGATCGCTTTGTGCCCCCGGCTCCTTGAATTCTCTCCTCACGGAACTTCTCCCTCTCTTTGTGCAGAGACACAGCATGCTGCCAGAGAAGGGGCCAGGGCTGGAGGAGGTCGGGGTGCCCGTGGACCGCAGCACATTGAGCACGGGACCAGAGCTGTGGAACGGGACTGCCCTGGAGAAGCTGCC
>NW_009920723.1:0-562 GCF_000696875.1 Nestor notabilis
TCTTATCTGCCGCCTTCTCGACGCTTGGCTGCAGCCGGCTGGTGATGGGCTTGGGTTTGGTGGGGGTTTTCCATGGGCAGGGCTGGAATTAAAGCCTGGCTGCTCCTGGCTGAAGGGCATCCGCCAGCACCTGCTGCTGGAGCATCCCTGTATCCTGCTGACCCTCAGCCCCTGCTATGGGCTCTGCCACAGGGCTGGATGTGGACCCTGTGGTCCCCAGGAGGGCTCGGAGGTGGCTGCTGAGCCCGGGCATGAGTGTGGGTCCCTGTGCTGCTGGGAGAGGGGGAGGGGGTTTGGTGGATCCCCCACGGCTGTGCCAATGGGTGCAATGAAGCCCTGTGCCCCAGGGATCATAGAATCACAGACTGTCCATTGTCTGTCCCCTGTGTCACAGAGGGACGATACAGCAGGACTCACCTTGTCATGGAAGAAAACCAGCCCGTGGGCCTGGACATCAACAAGGGTGGGCAACAGCCCTGCCATGCACAGATGTGGCTGCCTATGTGTCTGTCGCACCAGAGCCAAACCTGTCTTTCTATTTCTTTTCCCCAACAAGAACTTA
>NW_009920723.1:710-1477 GCF_000696875.1 Nestor notabilis
TCTGTCTATTCCTTTGCCCAAGCAAGAACTTAGCCTTTAGGGCATTTTGCTGGCCATGTCCTGCGAGCGCTGGTGGCTTCTTCCCATGGGCAGGTCCTCACCCATCACACAGTGACGCACGCTGGGGTTCCAAGCTCCTCCATCCCATCCCCATGGACACCATCTCTGGGGGAGGTTGCATCCCTCCGGCACTAGCACCGCTGCCTGTCCCCCCAGCCAGCCTGGGGCACTCCAGGGCTGGGCAGTGCCTGTGCTCAGGAGGGTGGTGAGCTCACAGGTTTAATGTTCTCAAGGCTGGGTTTGGCTCCGACATGTGATCCTGGTGACAGGAAGGACGCGGCAAACATGTCATCCCCTGGGGCTGGCTCGACCTTGTGGGAAGAGGTAAGAGCACACACGGCTTTTCCGCCCCGCTGGTGTTGCTTCCAACAGCAATTTAATATCTCCCCGATAACCCCGGCCAGGCTCCAGGCACTGCTAAAACAGAAGCTAAGAAAGAATCTGCTGACAATAGCAGAAGCTGAGGTCCTGGCTAGTGCTGCCCATCACCAGCCTCAGGCCTGTCCTTATCCTCTGTCAGGGAGCACATTCCCCCCAGCCAGGGACTCAAATGTCTTTCCAAAGAGCTGAGCAGGACCATGTGGGTCCCAGCACCAGAGCTGTCAGCCCTGGGCTCTGTGCCCAGAGGAAGGGAATGGCACCAGCATCATCTAGAATGAGGTGGGAACTGTCCCATAGTGTAGGTGACATTGCCCCCCCCCCCCCCC
>NW_009920723.1:1508-4056 GCF_000696875.1 Nestor notabilis
ACCTAGCCCATGCAACAGAGCAGATGCATGGTGGTTTTTCCCAACCCTGGGATATCTGCAGGGGAAGGGCTGGGATGCTCCTGTTGACTTTGCACAGCACCGAGCACAGCTGCTGGCCTTGCTGGTGGAGTAGCATAGGCAGCAGGGATGGGGCTCACCTGTGGATGCAGCAGGACTGGAGATGGGCTCATTTGCCCAGGCTGGCCACATACATCTCTCCACGTCCAGGGTGGTGTCTCCATGGGCTCAGTCACCCAGGTCAGGTTGCTAAGCTCAGTTCTCCAGACTCAGTTTCCCAGGCTCTCAGTCTCAGTTCCCTGTGCTCACCTCTGTGAGCTCTCCAGGCTCGGTTCCTTGGCCATGGCTTGATGCACACGGCTGTCCAGGCTCGGCTCTCAGGCACAGTTCTCCAGGCACGGCATGCTGGAGGTGGCTCTCCACACTTGAGTCACCAGGTACCACTTGCTGGATGTGTCTCCCCAGGCTTGCTGCCTCGCTGGTGGTTCCACGGCCAGCCCAGTGCCAGCAGAGGGCCTCCCTTACCAAACAGAGCACTGCGCTGCTGCCTCGGAACCATAAACCACGTTATGTATTTGGCAAAACTTTGTGCAAGGACCAGGAAAGGGGCTGGAGTTCACTCTCCTCCAGAAGACCAGAGCCAGAGTGTCCCTCCCTCTGCCTCTTGTTTTAACGCCAGCACTGGAGATGCATTAAAGCCGTGGGAGAGGCCATCATTAAAATGGCAATTGTGCAGCCAGGCAATAAACTGAGCATCATAAAAGGCACGGGGAGGGTCGTGGTCATTCGCTGCTCCGCAAAGCAAAGTGGTGGTTGCTTCCAAAAAATACATAACTGGGAAGAAAAAGGTGAGAAGGGAATGGTGGGAGCTGGGGGGCTGCAGGGAGCTGGGATGCAGCAGGGGCTTTGCCTGGGGAGAGGTGACTCTTCAGGGCTGCAGAAGGAAGGAGGGTTCAGACTGTGACTCTTTGCAGGTGATGCACAAACATGGCCAAACCACCCCAGTGGGGTTCTGCTCCCCACATGCCCTCACTGCAGAGGGGCTGATTGTGGAGAACATCTCCCTTTCTGCCAGTGTCCACTGAGGTGTGAGAACCACCGTTGGGGTGACAGTGGAGCAGAGACCCTGCCTGTCCCTTCTCTGTGGCAGTGCTGGCGATAAGCATCTCCCAACCAAGGCCAGGCTCCGGCAGCCGGTATCTGCCGTGGAGCTGCATCCTATTGGAACCGTTTGCTAAATAATTCAGGAGATTCCTTGGGTTTTGTGGGGTTGTTTGGTTTTTTTGGTGGGGTTTTTTTTTTGTGTGGTTTTTTTTTTTTTTTTTTTTTTCCCCCTGAGAAAAGCTGTTTTCTTTTCTTGTCTTCATTTCTTTTCCTCCTTAAGGTCTCAGCATTCTCTGAGCGGGGTTTCAAGCGGGGGGCACGGACACGCTCCAGCAGCATTGCCATGTGTTTACAGCTCAGCTCCTGGCGTTATTTAGGGATTGTAAAACCACAGCAGCTCCTCGCTCCCCCTCTCCCACTGCAGCCAATCTTTTTTCCCCTCCATGCGGCTCTCGTTGCAGCGGCAAAGGTCAACCCAGCTCCTTTGAAAGCAGCACACACACATACACACACACACCCCCCCTTATCAGATTTAGGAATCCTGAGGGGAGGCTGAAGCTGAAATGCTGGCACAGCCAGATGGATGGATGGATGGATGGTTGGATGCATGGGTGGAGGTGGCTGATGTGGGATTGGGGGCAGCAGGGCTGGGAGGGACAATGCTGTGAATAATGGGGGTGAAGATAATACCGCTGGTGAGAGGTGGCCATTGTGAGGAGATGCTGAGTGGGGTCAGGGTGGGTTATGATGTGGGGATGAAAGTCTCTGCCAAGGTAAGTGTGGGATGGGGGGTGAGACCCATGATATAGAGATGGTGGTGTTGTGGCAGAGGGGCGAGCCCTAGAGAACGGGGTTGAGGTCATGGTGATGGGATGAGCCTCATGCAAGAGGGTTGGAGAGGTGACACTGCAGGGATGAGCCCCATGGAAGAAGATTAGAGGGGGTGTCACATCAATGGGAGCCCCATTGTTGGAAGTCACAGCAACAGGATGAACCCATGGAAGAGGACTAGAGGTCACCATAATGGGATGGTCCCCATGGCAGAGGGATGGGGGTCACAGCAGAGGCAAGACCCATGTCAGGGGCCTGAGAGCCAGTGTCCCCTTGGGGTGCCCTGCTCTGGGGGCAGGGCAGTTGAGGTAGGGGCCCAGCCCTCTGCCCCAAAGCTGGGCAGGCTGGGGGTACCTCATTGAGGCTGGGCATGGTGAGGGCTCTCCATGCGCGCACGGACATCAATGGCATGACCAGGGAACAGCAGAGCGGTGGCTCCTGGGGAGAGATGGCAGGAGGCAGCAGAGGACGAGGTGAGAGCAGAGCCCGGCGTGGGGCAGGAGGCGCTGGCAGTGCCGGCGCTCCCATGGAGACATTCCCTGCTGTCCCTGCCCAAGCGCAGGCCCCGCTCCCGCCCCTGCCAGCGGATGGCTTT
>NW_009920724.1:0-246 GCF_000696875.1 Nestor notabilis
CCAGCATTCCGCTACCTGCGGGGAGGACCATCCCTGCTTCGGGCCCCGGGGCCGTCCCCGCTCCGGTTCTGTGCTGCAGACCCGGGAAAGCCGCCGGGTTCTCTGTCCCCCGGCCCGGGGCCTCCCTCGGGGCGCGTCGCCTCCCCACTGACAGGAGAAGCGGAGCGGAAAAGTGGCTGCCAAAGTCCCAGGCCTACCGGGGAGGGGGCCTTAACCTCTTGGACAACTTTTCCCCCCGCCTCCCTG
>NW_009920724.1:287-2012 GCF_000696875.1 Nestor notabilis
ATCTTATGCCGCTTCTCCTCCTCCTCTCCCCGGGGAAGCATTGCTGATTCCTACCTGACAAGTGTGTAGGGACACACACACACATCTCTAGTGGTTTCCTGTTTTATTACCCTGCGAGCGTCTCTAAATATAGGCAGCCTCCCTGTTGCAGAGTTGGTCTCCGCGCCTGTGCGAGTGTTTAATACACAAACAAAAGCGCCTATGGAGACATATGCGAAGATATACACAATCGGGGAAGCATTGCTGATTCCTACCTGACAAGTGTGTAGGGACACACACACACATCTCTAGTGGTTTCCTGTTTTATTACCCTGCGAGCGTCTCTAAATATAGGCAGCCTCCCTGTTGCAGAGTTGGTCTCCGCGCCTGTGCGAGTGTTTAATACACAAACAAAAGCGCCTATGGAGACATATGCGAAGATATACACAATTTACATTACATTTCAACAGTCGAATTGCTCGTAGCTGCGGTAGTTTCTCTCTCTCTCTCTCTCTCTCTCTCTCTCTCCCTCTTTCTATTGCGACTGTTTTCCCTTCTTTAAGATTGGAGCTTGTCCATGGTCGGATGGAAAATTGTTCCCATGGCTTTTATATGGATTCAGGGTTTGAGAGAGAGACCGAAGTCGGGACATATCATTAGAGACATTATTTCCACGTTGCAGACGCATGTACCGATAAACTGAATGTGTGTTCGGGGTGGGGGGGAGGGAGCATGTGTGGAGAGGTGGTTTTAGAGCCCAGGTTTTGCTGACGACTTAAACGCCGAAAATCGAGATTAATTCCTTTGGCCTTGGTACAGTTCCGCGTGGGTTGCGAGGGATTTCGTCATTGAGAAAAGACAAAAAGCCTCAGAGCATTTGCTTTGTATTTCAAATCGTAAAATTATCAGTGAAAATAGGAATAGAAACACCTCCAAATTCCGGTAGAATTCTACTAAATTATCGATTAAATTTCCCCGATGTAAAATACTGCCGTTTCTCAAATGCCGGATTTTGTCAACGGCAAACGAAGACACCCTCGATGCGTAAACATTCGATATAAACACAATCCTAAAAATCCAAGTAGCTTCACTCCGATCAACTTTTCCACCAATTTCTGTCTCAAGTATAATGCATCACAGTTTTACCCGGTTCAAAAGAAATAGTCCGAGGCTTTATTCTGCGCCTGTTCTCCCGTGTTACCCCTCGGGGAACCCCGGGGAAGCTCTCATGACCGACGCTTTCTTTTCATATCAGGCGGTTCCCCACAGCGCTGCATCCGACAGCGAGCACGAAGCAAAATAACAAAACACGGCGACCTACGGGGAGAAGGCGGCTTCGAATAATCCTCTCTGTCGAACGGGGAACCCAATAGGAAGCATAACCAGCTTCGCTGAAAGCCGCCCCGCCGCCTTGCCTCCCCATCCCCACCGGGGGCTACGCCTCCACTGGCTTGAGTTGTCCCGTCGAAGCTGGGGTGGGAGTCGGAGGCCGGTGTTTGATGTGGGGTTGCAAACCTCACCGGGGGACACAGGGCTGCAGGCAGAGAAACTTCCCCAGGGACAAGAAAAGGAGCAAACTGAGCGGTCTGCGGGGCAGTAGAGGCTCTCTTCACCTTCCCAAGTGTTCCTGACATCCAACATTTCATTTTTCCAGGAGGGAAAGCGGGGGGGAAGGATGCCATTAAATAGTTTAAAAAAGGAAAAAGAAAAAAAGAAAAAGGGTCAGTCCTGCGCATCCGCCAAGGT
>NW_009920725.1:0-1272 GCF_000696875.1 Nestor notabilis
GCTTTTGTACAGTTTGTCTGTTCTAAAGTTCTGGGGCAAATTTTAAACATGTTATTTTTAACGTTTTATCACAATCCTATACCCCATGGTAACATGATCCTATGTTTCACAAGTGAGAAAGGTATTTAGAACTCGATTTGAAAGGAATACTAAAAGCTGCATCATGAAGTTCGTGTAAACTTAGCTGTTCTGTAAGCTTATTCTGGAAGTTGGTTACGTGGAAGAAATGCTGTTTAATTAATGCCCTTAGTGAACTTGGGTGATCTAAAATAGGAATGTTTGTAGTTCTTACTGCCTTCAAGTATGGAAAATGGAGTTACGTGGTGGAAGGCCAGTTTGTAAAATTAAGAATCACTGAGCAAAAGGTGGCCTGTGGAGGTGGTCTCCTAATAGATAAGCATTGTACTGGTGTTTGAGATTTTGGTTCAAGTCCTCACTTTGCTGCTGGTCTCATGGGTGTCCATGAGCGCATGGTGTCTCCTTCATCCTATTTTTTGCCCCACTTTAAAATGTATTAGGGTGATTATAGATAAATTGTTCGCTCATGATTTTGAATTGAGGCAAACTTTCTTTGAGTTCAAAATAAATTATTTTGAAAAATACTGCTGACGTAACTGTCAAAGAGGACATCCTTTTTGTAACCAGAAGACAGTGTTGTGGTATGTGTGGTGTCTGTGGATTCTTGTTCCTATGGGAGAGGTCGTAAGAAAGTAGCTGAATTCCTGTGTTTCTTTGATCTCTAGACTTTCTTCTGGGGTAACCAGCCATGAGGTAGCTTTCTTGGTAGATGCGATTCAGGTGTTCTTCCTGTAGAGATCTGGAAACTTGATGTGGGAAAGAGGCACTGCTGGCTAAGAACATAAAATCAACAACAGCAATTCAGGTTGCTGTCCTCTTGAGAACAGCCACCTTATCGTCTTGTCTGATCAAATCTCTTCCTCTACTGAGAGCAGTTTTTCTGAATTGTAGAGCAGGGGCAGTTTCCACTTAACTGCAGGCTTGGTGGAGGTAGACACAAAGACGGTCTTTCATCTGTATACACACTATCTGAGAGGGACTTTTACCCTCTGCCTGCTTGTGGTTTCCCTAATTTGGGGCACAGTGTTGCCATTAGTAACACTGTGACTCCTGCTTATTAGCTAGTAAGCATGTTTGTTGAGGCCTTAGAATAATTTTTACTCCATTTAGCTTTGTTTCCTGGGTGAGGTTCATGTATCATCTCCTCCTGACTTGTTGATTCTCTCCTATAGATGGACTCGCACAGTTCAGCAG
>NW_009920725.1:1303-16994 GCF_000696875.1 Nestor notabilis
GGATATTGAGAGGGCTGAATTTTTTCCATCAATGCCCCTCTAACTGGGTATATTTCTCAAACGATCTTGTTTGTTGGGTTGCTGCATAAACTGGGCAGGTGGTTAGTGGTTATTGTGAGTCAGTTATAATCAAAGTTTCTTGGTAACTGATAAATGTAAATTGTTTGGATTTGATGCTAAACAAATGTGGGCGTTATTTTGTCTTCATTGCTTCTGGCTGATTGTAGAAACTAAAGGTTGTATTGTTTAATTGGATGCTGTGCTCAAGATGTAGTCTTCTGTAGTAATGTTTACTGGAGAACGGCCTCTGATTAAAACCAACCAAACAATATTATTTTCTTACAATCTGTAGTAAATACAGTAATAATTTGAAACTTATGTTTGAAAATATGTATTGTGCACTTGAAATAATTCCAACATCTATGAATCAAGATTGAACCAGATCAGATCAATGAGCCTATGCTTCTTTAAGTGTACCTTCTTCTCTTTCAATAGATCTGTCTAAATAAGTCTGTTTCCTGTCATCTATGTTTTTCTTTACATTTTTATATTCAGGGTGGCAGGTTACTTACCTGTTTGGAGGTGAGCTTGGTAGCACTATTTATAACTTTGCCAAATGTAAGTAGTTGGTTTGAAATTTTCGAGGTTGGTGTTTCTTTTGACAAAATGCATGTATGACAGTATGCACTTTGTTTTCATTTCAAATGTTGCAGCATCAGTCTTCAGAAACAAGACCTCAACAAAAACTACTAAAAAACCAAAGGCCTTGGAGGACCTGCCTTTTAGATACTACAACAGGCCTGTGCTCCAGAACAGAGACTTAAATTTACCAGGTCCAGCTGATGGTCATCCCACTGAAGAGCTGTTCAATTTCAGACAAATTGCAAGCCTTCACAGTGTTGAAGTTTACATTCACTAGAACCTTCAAAAATACTTTAGTAGCTGCTTAATTTGGTGATGTTATGTTCCAGTTCAGGCTTCAGCATGAGTTTCCTTGTAGCTGCTGGGGGTCCTCATATCTTGAGACCGCATCTTCTGAACTCTCAGTGTTCCTTTGCTGTTTGACCAGAGTAGTTTGATCTAAATTCAGAAGCGTGAGGAAATATGCTAAGAGTGGATGAGAACCACACAGAGGGAAGATTGGGGCTGGGTAATGGAAAAGAATGAGCCTCACTGATGTGACGGTCAGGAGGCTGTCTCTTCATGAATGCCTGGGATGTAAACCAGGTTTAGGTTCATCTGAAACCGTTCATTTGCTGGTGGTACTTGTTAATATGTCTTTTCTTCCTCTTCTTCTCCTCCTCATAGTGTTGTTCCCATAGTCAGGATAAAAGCCTCTTGCATCTTGCCAGGCATTGAAAGCTGTATCTTCCACAGCATCTATGTATAAACTGGGGTTGGCAGAAGCACATCTCCTGTTGCAAATACATATGGCTTAATGCTTCTGCCTAAAAAGTAGGGGGAAGGAGCCTTAAAATGGGATTCCCAGTAGCTGAAAGGGTGGACTCTGTTAACTCTATGGTACAAGTCTTTGTGGTGGATCTGCAGACTTTGTATGGAAACATACAAAGTTAGAAACAGATTGTAAAACCCCATGAGATTCAGCATATGATGCCATGTGATAAGCCTTTATTTTTTCTGCTTGCCTTTTCTTCTCTTCCCTTGTTAGTTTGTTAATTAAGGTTTCCTGAGTCGTCTGAGTTCTCTGTGATCTGTGGGTGCTATTACACACTTCTGTTTGTGGAAGTGGTATATGGACCACTGCTGACCCACCAGAATGACTCTCCTGTCCATCAGGCTTCAGCTGGTGTGATCAATCAATGCCAGCAATCCCTGTTCCCAGGTCTGTTAAGGAGTATGGAGGGACTAGGGAGTTGTCAGGGAGAATACTAACCTTTTTCAAGTCTTGATAATTGACTGCGCTCAAGTGCTTTGTTTGTAAGAGGTGTCTTTGCTGGAAAATGTCTAAAGACCCTGATGAAAGATAGTGCCTTTCAGACAAAGTTGTCTGTCACCTGCGTGCTTCCAACATATCCCTGTAGGAGACAGCTCTAGGTCTCAGCTGTGAACATTGTTCCATGATCAACAGCCTGCTTCTGGTAACCTCTTTTCCAGTGGAAACTCTGGAACATGCATGGTGTCAGTCATTTGTGTGCCTTTGTCCCATAGTTTATCCATGGTAAGCCCAATGCGCCTGGAGCTCCTGAGGCTCGAGTATGCTGTAGGACTTGTCCTGTAATAGAGACGGGCCATGACGTCGTTCCTCTGGTCCTGAATACATGAAGTGGAGGTTTACATGGTATGTTTCACTAGTTTTGTGCACTGCTTAATCCAGTTACAGGTCCAAATGGGGAAGAAAGCTGATGGAAAAAAACGAAGTTAGACTGCAGAAGATACATATGTTCTGGCTCATATATCCTCATGAAGTGGCAAATATCTCAGCAGAAATGTTTTTTGTACTCTTTGTTTCTCTGGTCTTTTTCATTAATCTTGGCTGACATGAGCTGTGGTCTGTGAGCTTTTAACTTTGAATCTGTGCATTGTAGTTTCATCTTTTCCAGCAGTTCCGCTTACTTTGAGATTCAGATTCATGTTCATTTGAAGATTGTTCAATCAGTATATATTTAAAGAGCTTTATTTTACTGTTGACTGTTAGTAGCTTGGAGCTCTGTAAGTCTTTTACTGTGAGGGGAAAAATATAGAATGACTGCACAAGATGGTGTGTTGATATAAATTGGCATTCCTCTACAGAATTGTAAATTAAATTTATAGTTTGTTAAATGTGCTGAAGTAGTCTGTAAAGTACTGTCACTGTCTCTTTCAAAATCTGTGCAGAATAACTTTTGTAAGATGGTAGAAATAATTTAAAAATAAATCCTCTTTTATGGCAGTTCCTCCTTCAAAAAATTTTGCTGGTTTAAGTTGAATATTTCAAAGATGTTTTGTTTAAATTGTTAGCTGAAGGACCAATTTTAAAGTGCTGAAAACAGAAACTATTGAGAATGAAGTAAATAATGGGGGGAATCACTGCAGCAAAGCTTAGTAACACCTAATTTATAGGCACTTTTGGCTGCAGGACTGGAACTGATAGCTCTGAGTTCCATGTGGAAGAGCTGTCTGCAGTTCACAGAGATTTGGCTGCATAGGATTGAGTTTACATAGCTACTGTTTTGATTGTGGCAGTGAGTGAACTCTAGTGAACATCAAAGAAAATTAAGAGACTATCTTGTATGTTGCATTAAACAACTGTTGGGTAAAATATCTCCTTGAAGTAGATGCCAGGTCCAGAACTTGACATCCTTCTGGTAAGTGATCTTGATTTGTACTTGCTGTAGCTTCGTTGCCCAGCTCCAGGGGTCTGGCAGTCCTCAGGCCAAGCTTCTGCAGTGGGGGAGGAGTGTGTCTTAATCTGACAGCAACCTGCATCCTGGCATAGTCTTCAAATTCTGTCAAGTGCAGCAGTGCCTGTATATTTATTGTGCTTTGAATTGAACTGCCTGTAAGGCTTCCTTGGGCTTTGCAAGGCCATGCCTGCTTGGGTGTTTAGATCCACTGCTGTAGGATTGAAGCACCTATGACTGTGCAAAACAGTTTTGGTTGCCTTGGCAACCTGAGGGTGAAAATGTAGGTTTAAGTGATGTTGTCTGTGGGACTGAACATGTTTGGTTTTCCTTCTATCATGCATTTTGACTGAAAGGCCTAGTGTAATGAAGACTAGTATTTGCATGCAAACCTTCTGTGAATTTGAGCATAAACTTATTAAATGGTGAATTTTGTTTTTTGTTCTGTTTTCAGTCTCTACCATGGAGGTGAGGGTGTGTTGTCTAGGTAGGAAAAGGTGTGAGTAAGGGCAGAGTTTTGTTTGTGGAAAATGAACCAGTTCAACCCCTTAATGCTAGGAATAGGAGAACCTGTAATATTTCAGTGTTGTTTAAAGACAGACTGTATTGTGGCATATCTGTAATCTAGTTGTTGGTATGAATGTTAGAGTTATGAGTTCCTGTTTTCCCAGTGCGGAAGTAGTGAGGGAGTCTTGAAATAACTGTTCTTTGATAGAGGGGCTGTTACTAACCGTTAACTGAAGTGTGTGTGCAAAGGAGTCTGAGGTCTTGGGTGGGTAGGACTGATACCTCTGGTACAGAAAAATAGTTTAAAAGCATTACGCACATTTGCAGCATGGAAAGTCAAGAAATAGAAGAGTTCTTTAATTGTGAATCAATGAAACTGATCTTTTGAGAGTTCCAAATGAAGATGATAGTCTTGGCAACAATTAATAAATGGCAGGCTTCTACACAAGTTTTGGTGTTGGCTTTTGTTTGTTTGTTTATTTGAGTTGTTTGGGTTTTTGTTTGTTTTTTTTACAAATCTGTTACCAAAGTTTATAAACTTTATCCAAGTAAACACATTGACACTCGAGACATTTCTGGAATTTAGTATTTATAGGTCTGATTTTGGAATAAAGCAATATAAAGTTGAATGGATCTGAACTGAGAACCAAAATCAACATAACTAGTGTAAATTTAAAAACTTCCTAATTTTTTTCTTAATGCATGTTTTGATTATGACAAGTGGAACAAAAGTATGTTATTTTAATTGCACAACCTAAAAACAGATGAAGTGAGTTACATCAGTAGCTGAAATTAATAGATTGCATTCTATTGATTGTGTAAGCATTATGGGTCCTCATTTATAGCTGTAAATTAAACATATTAAAGATGCTGCACTAGTGATTGCATAGCATCTTAAAGTGAAATACCAGATATTTGAAGCATCTTATACATTACTCCCCAAATTTCTGAAAAATTAATGTCTAAGGCAATAATGTAAAAATAAGCTAGAAAGAAAATATGTTCTGATATAGAAATGATTTTATTGGTGCATTTATATTTTTAAATGGTCACAAAATATCTTTCATGAAAAGTTATGACATATATTAGATACCATAATAAATTAATTCAAATTTTCTGACAGTGTAAATTTCAAGTTACTTGATACAATGAATTTGTTGACATCTTATATTAAAATCTTGATTTGTATTTTTGCATGCAACCCAGATTTTCTATTCACATGCTGACTTTTAAAATGGTGTAATGCTATGTTTATTTACATACACATACACACTATCTACTTTTATATTTATATATATATAACAACATAATGTAGACATGAGACTCTCTTACAGTTTAGAATTTTTGGTTTTATGTAGTTTAAAAATGGGACGTCGCTCCTCGGACACAGAAGAAGAGAACAGAAGCAGAAGGAAAAAGAAACACCGCAGACGTTCATCTTCAAGTAGCTCCTCAGGCAGCAGAACGTACAGCCGTAAAAAATCTGGAAGGAAGTCCAGGTCAAGGTCGCGGTCTCGAGATCTCCAGTCTCGTTCACATTCTTATGAGAAAAGGTACATTTGTAGTAATTAACTGTCTGTTGCAGTTGTTTACAAATTGAGCTCGTTTGTATATATGCAGTTCCAAAGATAAAAAAAAGCAGCCCACTAAACTAAGTCTTCCTTTCTCCTCCTTCCAAATAATGAATTTGGAATCTCTGTTTGGAGATGAAACTACTTAGTTACTAACAACTATTCTAATAGTTCAGCTACTATAATTCACAATATAATAGTAACAATATAGTAGTTTATACAGTGTAACATCAGTTTGTAAAGTAGTTTCACTCAACTAGTTATAGACTATTCTTTGTTACTTTTTTCTGTTGTAATAAACTCAGTAGCTACTGTCTTTCCAGACAACAAGGTAGACTTGTTCAGTCAAAAGACTTAGTGTGACTTTACAGCAGGTCTACACATTTGCTGCAGCT
The DNA here is from genome assembly GCF_000696875.1 of Nestor notabilis. NCBI lineage: Eukaryota > Metazoa > Chordata > Aves > Psittaciformes > Psittacidae > Nestor > Nestor notabilis. The sequence goes on from NW_009920725.1 coordinate 7,118, forward strand.
GCTAGTTTTTACCATTCTTACTATTTTTTACATGTACAGAATGTGGTAGTGAGCTGTCGGGTGTTTAGAACACAGATCATGTGGCTGTATCTACCAATCTTTTCTTGACCTAATCCTATATTTTCTTCATTGGAGGCCCCTTTCAGTACCTGACCTTTTTAGATCAGGTATGCTATACTGGTTACCTTGGTCTGACTTGTGGTGATCCTGCAGTCAAACTGAGTGGGTGGTGGTCAATTTATTAGTAAGTGGAGCTGAAATATTCACTGAGTCTAGCTGCCATGTAAATACATTAGAAACTGCTCCCAACAAACTTTTCTTTAGTTGGCAGAAGAGTGCGTCAATGAGGGGCAAGTTGTCTGGTTGTGGGTGTTTCTTATTTGTTTATTTCCATCCCCCCTTTATTCTGTTCCTGCTCAGCATCTACAGGCAGCCCTTAGGGGACACAATGAGATGACATGGGCTTCGATGCCAACAATATGCTGATGACGTGCAGCTTTATGAATCTCTTTAGTCCACTGCAGGCATGGCTATCTCACAGATAAAAACAGAGCTTGAAGGGAGATTAGAGTCTGGATGAAGACCAGTTGACTTAAATTGAATCCAGAAAAGACGAAAGTGTCTGGCTGGCACCTTTGCTTTGCCCTTAGTTTAGGGCATTTGCTTCTGGCAGTTAAGGCACCATTACACACTGGGGTCCTACTGGATTTATCCCTGACCCTTAAGAATCAAAAGCAGCTGTCTCCAAGAGTACTGTTCTTCATCTTCATTTAACAGGAACAGTGCATTCCTTTTTTAGATGAAGATCTGCTTTTAGTAGTTAACCTATGTATCTTTTCCAGTTTGGACTATTGCAGCTCTACTGTATGTAATACAGCACCCCTTTTCTTATGCTATATAAGTGATACTGACTACATCCTGAATTGCAGAAATGTTTTTGTGAGGTGTTATATTTTAATATTAATCAAACATAAAAGCCAAAAATACGGAGTTTCTCTTAAGAGTCATAATTGTTAATTAATTAGTTGTTAGGGGATGGAGAGGAAATGTTAAGATTAATATTTGGAAGGTATCATTCCACCAGCTTTAGGATTAGTTGATTTAGTTTATGTATTTAGTATCTATTCTTTCACCTTTCCCCTTTGTGCATAAGAATTTATTCTTTGAATAAATGAAATAGGGAGGTTGGGTGGGAGGGGAAAAGGGAGATATCTTTCTGACTTGACTGAACTCAGGAGAACTTCCAAGCTCAAATGGAATGGATTAACACTAAGTTTTTGATTACTAATAGTCCTGAAAAGCCCCCAAACAAAACCAACCAACCAAAAACCCCAAATAAAAAGAAAAAAACCAAACCAACAAAAACACACCACAACAAAAAAGCAAAAACCAAACCAAACAAAAAAAAAACCAAACCCTTCCACTCCTCCCCCTCCCAACAACCAAAAAGGGGTGGGGGAGGGCCTGTCTGCATTAGAGCAGAACAAAGATTGTGTACTGTAGAAGTTAGGGTAACAAATCCGTAAGGTTATATATATACATAAAATATTTTTAGTTGTACGTAATTTAAAATACATTTTTATCGTTACATTTTATGTATGTACCTAGTATTACTGGAAATAATTGTATAGAGTAGCAACACAGAAGTTAACATTTTAAGAATTTAATTTTTAGCTCTGGAGTTGTAGTCTTTATCCCATATGATGTATTTCTGTGTAAATCCTGTGAAGAGTGTAGGTTCTAAATGTTTCTTCCACCTTAGATTTGACAAAGAGGAAAGTGAGTTTCAATGAGCTGGATGTGGGACTAAGAACCATTGAGAGCTGGGTTGCGTTCCTGGCTTTGCCCTTGAGGTACTGCACGATTTTAGGCAAATTGTTTAACTTCTGTTTCTCTGTCTACCCTTTTTGACTCTTGGAATGCATATTTTAGAATATAAGCTCTTCAAGACAGGCATTGCCCATGTGTATGTGAATTACTTATTATAGTGTAATACTGGTACTTGAGGCTTCTACAACATAATACAAAACCCACAGGTTTGTGCTTAGGTAAACTGTTAAGGGTTTTGTTCCTTTTTTGTTTGTTAGTTTTTAGAAGAAGTGCATACTTATTAGCATGGTTTTGTTTTAGACACAGGCACAGATCGAGCAGTAGTTCTTCATATGGTTCTAGAAGAAAACGCAGTCGTAGCCGATCAAGGGGCAGAGGCAAATCCTACAGGTCTCAAAGATCGAGATCAAAAAGTAGAACAAGAAGGTAAGACTCTCTACTAGGAAAATAATTACAACTTATCCTGTAAAAACATTAATTTAAAATTTTCATGTTGTTCCTGAGTTTGGAATATACTAGAAATAGCTGTTGCAAGTGATGCTCTAAACTACATGTCAGTTGAAACCCTTCCTAATTTGAAATCTCTATGCAGTGCTTTTTATGTACAAAATCTTTAAATTGCACTGGTGGAACAGTTGGGTTTGAAGATAAGTTGTATATTCTGCATTCAACCAAGTGCAAAAACCATCAATAAAGTCACCTTGGTTTAACTGTAATAATCTGAAACATTCTTGTGGATTTTTTTTTTATTACTGATTTCCATAACTCCTGTGCATAACATTGGTTTCCTCAAGATCAGACTAAATTGTTATTTTCTCATCTCTGTTTCCTTTGGAAAGAGATGAGTATTTAGTTATGCAAATTTTTCTTAATATATAAAGATATCTCTGATGCTGAAAGTGTTCATAAATTGGATTGTGACAAATGACTATTTTCAATAATAAACATAATTTCAATATTTAAATATTAATCTGATATTACAGATTGTATTATAAAATTTGCTTCCTACTTTTGTAATTAAAAGAAGCTCAGGTTTTTTTTGTGTGTGTTTGTGTGTGTATTTCAGTTAAGAAGTTTAAATAAAGTTTATCCCTGGTGTTGTGACTGAACCCAGAACACCTGGATATCAGAATTATTGTTAGCATTTTCTCCTGAATTTAGTGTATCAGGCAGATCAAAGGTTGGGGTTTTCTTTTGGTTTTTTTTTTTTTTGCTGTGTGTTTACAGATTATTAGCCAGGTTATTTTGTATACCTTCACTAAGAATTTAGTAAACCATGTTATTTTCATACCAAATCACTAGAACTGTTGCCTCTAAATGTTGAAAACTTGTTCTTCAAAGACATGGATGTTTCACTTTCTCTTATTGTTATTCTCTCATTACTTATTCACAGCTGTTCATTATAATGGTTGCCTGGACACTTACTGCTACAGTGCCTTTGTAGTAGCAATTTGGTTATTTAAACTGTCTGATCTCTCTTGCAGTATACTTACCATCTGAGCTGTAGACCCCAGATAAGCTGCTGCACTGTGTGTAGGAATATTTCTGTAAATATCCACTGTTCTGCTAACAAAATAAATTTTACCAAACTGAGATGTTACAAGAATAAGGTGCAAATGAAGGTGTTTTTTCAGTGTGTCAGATACTCAGCATTTCTTTTTTATTGTAGTAAGTATAAATTGCAGATCTCATTAGACACAGTCTTATGGGGTTTACTGAAGTTAATTGTCATTGCAATATATGGAAATTATGCACTTAAAAATATTAAAAACATAACTACTGTTTACTTCATTTTGTACTAGGATATACTGTGTATAAAACAGTTTGTGTAAAATATAGCAGCTTTTTCAATACTATAGCCACGAAGGTATAGCTGCACGTCACTTTAAGGGATGCTGCTATTCACAGACATGGTTCTTCAGGGGAAGCGTTTGTAAATAACGCCCTAAATTATAACAGAAGAGTCTTTTGGCATGTTAAAAGCATAAAACTAAACCCAACAGGACACATTGATTATTTTATTGTAATTTTTTCCAAGTCTGCTCTCTGCTGTAATGCTACACTGAGAAGCCATGGATTAATCTTGCTTCTGGAAGAGAGTTAAATAGGTTGCAGAAAGCTGCTGCTTAGAGGCCTGTGTTTTCCCTGTTTATTAGTGCTGAGGCAGTAGCAGCAATGCTAAATACTTCCTTTCTCTCCTGTCTCAAAATCTTTCTTGTGCACTTGTTTGAAGGTGTGAACAGCTTTCCTAAAACGACTGAGTACATTGTGATTCTTCAGGCTGGGAAAGAGATCCTGGGGTAGGAGGGAATATAATGGAGGGGTATAAAACAAAAATAAGAATGAATGATGTGGAAAAGATGATTAAGGACTGAGTGTTTCTTCTCTCCTCCAGCTGAAGACCTGGGGCAGGCATGAAGTGAACGAAGTCAGCTGGTGGCAGATCCTAGTCAAACAAAAGGGGCTAGTTCTTACGTATCATATAGCCAAGCTGGGGAAGCCCTTGCTGTTGGAGGTTGTGGATACCAGAAGTTGAAATTAATTTAAAAAGTCAGACAAGAAAAATCCATTCAAAGCTGTTAAATGCAAAGAGACAGTATTTATCTTGGGAAATGTGTGTATTTGTAGTGCTGAAGTGTAATTTTTGTAAGAATTTGGCATCTGTCATTCGTTAATGCTTTTGCTTGGGGTGGGGCAACTTGTTTCATATGACTTTTAAAGGTAAGTAGTGAAGATAAACTGTAAACCTATGTAATGTAAACTACGAAATAAAATGATCAGAAGTAACACGGGCAGTCACCTTGTCTTAGTGTAGCAGTGTGTTACCTATCAAAGTGTTCTTGTTGATCTCCAACTTCAAAATTACCAGTGTAAGGGAGTAAAATCTACAGACCCAGCAGAAAAGCAGCAGTAATAGAGCAATAAAACAAAGATCATCCATGTGTTACTTGTGTTTGTAATGTTGTAGCTCAGAGCACCACCTTGCTTGAGCAACTGTGATTTCCCCCCTACCCAATGGGAATTGGACCAACACTAGAAAATTAGTTTCATATTGGAAGCTAAGATCCATTATATGGTATCTTTAAATATCACTGATTTTGTTTTTGTTGTAAGTCATGAAGATAGCACAAATTCTGAATCTAATGTCTTTTCTCCAGTTCCCCATCAAATTAATATAGTCTGTTTTTCAAGGTAGTGAAAATATTGGTTAAAGAATGTGTGGCTGTAATGTAATCTTTAAGTAACTTCTCTAATCTAGGTTATTTTTTGAGTGAATAATTTACAGATACCCAACTGCATAAAATACTGAAATACCAAATTTTAATTTGAATAGTTAGATTTTTATAATGATTTTTTTAAAAATAGTTTGAGCAGCTATTATTTGTAACCTAAACTGATAAGCAAACTTGTGCATATTATAACTATTTTATCTTAGATGCATTTTTTAGAGACAAAAAAAGTGGAGCTTCCTAGTAATGCTATAAATTTAAAGCTGTCCTACAGCAAGATAGTACAATGCAAATAGGACTTAATAAGATCACAAACTGAATTTCAGCAAAACAACCAAGATTTACATTAAATTAGGAATTTTAAAACCGATTTAGTTTGTTTTACTGAGCATTTGCTTAATAACATTTTGCCTTCTTGCAATCTTTTTAAAGACAGTAATTCGTCTGTGAAATGCAGGCACATCCTCAGTAGAAAAATTGAAAGCAACAGCTCACTTCCTGAAACCACACATATAGTGATATAAAGAAATATTTCAGCTCTACGAAATTTAATAAATCATCCCATTTCCTAATTTGATCATATTAGATGCTGATGTGGAAGAAGCATTTCAAATACCATCTCCTCATTAATATACATCAGTCTGGGGAATAGAATGGAATACTTATGCAGAGATGTCACAGTTAGTGTTTCTTAGTTTACTAAGTGGAACAGGTTGATGTGATACTGGGTGCTATTTGTCAATGTCTTGCTAAAATGGTTTGGGTCGAGTTATGGAGTCCAGAAAGACGGCGGCTGATAAATCAAAAGTGGATTGAGTGGACAGGAGGCAGTGATTGATACTGTGACAGGATATGAAGAAAGGAATCTTGATACAAGCATGCATGATATTGAATATGAGAAGGAAAATGGCCCCGGAGTATGGATATTATTCAAGGAAATGAGAATAATAATATCATCTTGAAATTATTGCTGGGTGAAGATTAGGATAGTTCTTATTAGAATATTATGCTTCTCTGGAATGGAGAAACTTAGATTTCATATAACTTCTATGTGGATAAATTCTGGCTAATATTTTTAGAGTTTTTACTGCAATTCAGCAAGTTAATTATATATGAAAATACTTTACATCAGGACTTGTAACGCAAATATTTTTATTCACATAGCTTTGACTAGAACTAACTAAAACATGTTAACCTTTATTCCTTGATTTCATACAATTCTGTGTTATGGAGCATTTCACTATAATTGCCTTTAAACATGCAAGTTTGTTTTTAATTGTCTGTCAAGTGTTTTTGGCTTTTCTCTTTATATTAAAACTGCTGCCTTGAAACCTCTTTAACACAGCTTAATTTAGATTGGCGTGGTAACAGCTAGTACATCTGTACAATCTAAGAAGAGAAAATATCATGTGTAAAGTAATACTGACTGGAGAACTGATGCCTTTGGACTGTCTATGAAGGAAGTGTTTGATCAGTGTGTTGGTTTTTTTCCTGGCATAGGTGCTGTTTTTCCCCTTAGCGGGGGTACATGGTTACTTCTTATTTTCTTACTGTTCTTCCAGTCTAATTGATTTGATATTGAAATGTGTACAACTCACTGCAGTCCGGTGGCAGGGTGACCTAATTCTTATGGGTGGCTTTGGAATGGACTTGGGTTTTGATATGGAAAAACGGCTTATTGACTAAAGTTGCCATAATTCTAGCAATATATACTAGAATTAACTTATGTTCACCCCTTACAGATTACCAGAATTCTTTCTTTTAGCACTTACAGTTTGTAATATTTAAAAATAGGATCCTGAAGTCATGCAGCAAAAATGCAATGTGAAAGGGTCATTAAGCAAAAAATAATAAACCTGCACCTCTTTCTTTAATATAGTGCTGTGTTGTTATACATGCTGAATAGAGACAGGTTCTCAAATTTAGGGATCTCTAAAGATAGTGCAATTTGCAATGCCTGGTTTATGACACACTGTGATAATGGAATTACAAGAAAAGCATTCCCTACCACCCCTTTCTAGCTGCATTTTCAACACTGCTGCTGCAAACCCAAATACAATACCAGACAGTGCTTACCCTGAAGTTAGAGATTTTTGCCATTGGGTTTGATCTGTTCTCAAAAAGGTCATAGCTTCATGCAGACACTTATTCATGGCGGGGCAAGCTGTAAACCCTTCCTATGTATCAGTTGTTTACTTGTGTTCTTTATAGTGTGCTGCTGTGTACAGAAGATCTTTTTGCAGAAGCTTTTTACAGAAGCTTTTTGCAGGTTTCAGGTTTTAGTACTGGCATGGATCAGTCATCTTTTGGCTGAGGGTTTGTTTAGTTTTTTGGTGTTTGGTTTTTTTTTGTCTTGAGAATTTCCTTTTTTAGTATCTTAAAAATAAATCCAAACCATTGCTAGGAAGTACTTTACTGGAGTTGATATTGCACAGGGAAATGTCGTTTTTAAGACTTTTCAAAGATACAAATAGTATTATCATTGAATGCTTTTTGTATTTGCATTACTTGGAATGGTCAATAGAAATGGGTCTGTCTTCAGTTAGTCTCTTTTCCATGCACCATGTTATTTTAGCGTGGTAGTATTAATGTGTTAGAATCTTTCCAAATTAAAACCCTGGTCTATCTGGTTTTACTGCTGATAAGAAGTGTTGGATCAAGACATAATCTATACTAACGCAGGTTCAAAACTTCCTTTCAGTTACAGGCTGTATCTGTCTGTCCTGGTTAGCATACACTAATTGATAGCTTCTAGTGGATTACAATGTAGAGTTTTAGTTATGAGCAACTTCAGGAAGAATTTTCTAGAACAGCATTGGCTGGAAAAGAAAATAAGGGATTTTAGGAGAAAAGAAGATAGTTGAACATTTTGGGGTAGGCATTAATGTCAGCAACGGTGTCTAGTGGAAGAGATAATGGCAGGTAAGTAAAGAGCAAAATTGTGAAGAGGCTTGCAGATTAGACTGAGAAGGAGGAGGTAGAGGAGAGATTAAGTTAAAAAAAAAAGGAATGAAAGGTATTGGGCAAAGATCATCATACAGATAAGATGAACTGCAGTTGTGTGGACTTAGAAGACCGATTTTTAAGAATGTTATGAAAAGAGACTGCATTTAAATATGATGCAGATATATGGATTAAAGTTGAAGAGTAAGGGTCTTGCCTGTGGGAGTGTTTTAACACATAACAGCTGTTAGCTGTTCTGGGGAAAAAGGAATATGTAGGAAAGAAAGTGAAGGCTTTTAGAATTGACCGTACTACAGATATCAGACAATGAGTTTTATTGTCTGATGGGAAGGAGATGGAAGGAATGAGGAAGCGAAGTCTGAGTAGCAACAGCAGTATTGACTTGGAGCCATGTGATAGCTCTGGGGGGAGAAGGCAAAAACGTGGCTCTTCTTGTGTGGCTGTTGTAAGAACCAAAAATTACAAGAAAACTGTGAAGAACAAGGTTGGACACATATTGTCAGACAGTGTTGAAAAGTTGTCTTAATCTCTAAAAATGTTTTGCAAATACCTTCCTTGGAAATGGATCCAAGGATTTTCATAAGAGAAGCAGGTAAAATCCTGTAAGAAATCAAGCAATACTATTAATCAGAATATTTCTTTTGAAATGTGTTTGGTTGGTGGTTTTTGGTGTTTGTTGTGGAGGGTTTTTGAGTTTTGTTTTATGGTTTGTTTGGGTTGTTTGTTTGTTGTTTTTGTTTTTTTTTTTCCCCCCCCTTTTGTTCCTGGTAGTAACTACTAGAATTACTGTACTGTTGTTTTAAAGTTTTGATCTGCTGCCTAGGATATTTTTTCCTTCTGTCCTTGCCACACAAATTAAGATACTCATGTGCAACTAGCTGTACAGACCCACGTATTTATGTAAGGAATCTGTGTAAATATTGCATGCTTGTTTCTCTTGTCACTGGTGGGGAAGTTTGGAGTCTTTGGTCCATTAGAATGTGTATTTAATTACAATATTGTAGAACTAGTGAAATTCAGATTACTGAGTTTGCTCACATTATCTTTAGTTTTTTTGTGATGGTAACATCAGATCATATTTCTTCTTTTTCTCCCAGTAAATCAAAACCTGCAGTTTTTATTTAAAATCTTGTTGCATTACAGGTTGTATCACCAATAGTATCTAAACATATTTTTTTAGTTGTAATAACTTTTTTTCAAAAGGAGCTGAACTTTTAGTCTACATAAATATACTGGAAAAAATACAGAGGTGAAGCAGTGTCATTGGAGATAACCTAGAGCAATAACCCACCAATGTGCACATTACTGAGACCTAATTGATCGCTTTGGGAAATTAAACGTCATAAGGCAATGCCAAGGGCCCTTAAGTTATCAATAAGGCCAGATAGCTGCTAGTGACAGTTGCTTTGATGCTTATGATTGGTATATAAAACAAAAATAAACAAAGAAAACCAACAAAACAACAACAACAAAAAAAAACCCCAACCCAACAAACCCACAACAAATTAAAAAAATAAAGATATGAATGCGTAAGTGTTGTTCATTTAGAGCTAAGTATTGAGTCTAATTACATGTAAACTTTTTTCCTAAGGCAGTCCAGGTGTTGTGTACACAGGATGTGTTATAAGTGTAGCTTCTTATTTTACTAAAACCTTTTATTCCTCCCTTTGGGAAAGGGTGTATTTGCAGGTTGGTAGTTATTTGGGTTGGATTTTTTTTATTTTTTTTTTTAATGCTTCAGTTTCCTGCTTGGGAAAAGGTACTCAAGAAGACAAGAAAAATGTGATTCCCCATTTGTTTTAATTTTGTTTTTTTTGGGTTTTTTTGTGGTTTTGGGTTCCCCCCCCCCCCTT
>NW_009920725.1:17046-19685 GCF_000696875.1 Nestor notabilis
TTTTTTTTTTTGTTTTTTTTTTTTTTTTTTTGTTGTTTTTTGGTTTTTTTGCTTTGTTTTGTTTTTGTTTTGTTTTTTTTTCCTTCTTTCAGAGCTCATGTTTCTAGAGGCAACTGTGCAAACCAACATACAGCAGATGATTTTGAGATGCATTGATAATACAAGACCATCATTGTTTGCTGGATAAATTGCTGCTGTTTCCAGAGTTAGTTTGTAGAATGTCATTATCAAAATGTGAAACACAAAATTCTAGAATTTAGTAAAATCATTTTATTGTTTACTTTATTCCCATCTTTCATTCTAATTCAAGTAACATATGACAGTAGCAGAATCTAGTTACTAGATCTGTTACTAGAGCTATTAGATCCAGTTATTGCGTCTAAAGATGAAGGTGAAAAACGTATTTCTGCTGAAAGTGTTTTGCTGTATCTTTTCTGTGGGACTGATCAGAATGTAAAAAACCCTAGCAGGAGTAACAGTTGCTCTCTAACAGTAGAACACAAGTAGCTGTCATCCCCATGTATTTAAAAAATTCCACTTGAATTCTGTTGCGTGTACCTCAGTCAGCCTTGCTGAGGTTGTGTGTGCTGGAGCTAAGTTTTACATGTACAACCCTAACTCAGTTTGTCTGTTCATGGTAGTTTTAATGATGGATTACTGTTTCTTCCACAGATTCCTTGCTATGCTTACTTTACATATTCGTAGATTGGTTGCCATAGTCCTTCTCAATTATCTTTGTATATTACTCTTGTTTTCTTTTATTCAAGTTACAAGTTATAACAAGACTGTTGGTCTTGCAACTAGCCACCTTGGATCAGGGATCAGCAATATTTGAAGTATGCTGTGCCTGATGCTATGCTGCTTTCAAACTATCATTTAAATATTTTGCTATAAATATATTGAGTCCTGGGAAAAATCAATCTTACCAGAGAGATAAGATATTGTTCATCAGTAATGTCTCGCCTCTGTGGCTGGATGGTGGTCCAGAACTTGGTGGGATCCAGGACCCTGGGGACCTCTGCCTGCCTTAGATATTCTTCCTCAAGGTGTTACGGTTCTTTGCTCCTAGCTGTGCTGTATGCTTTCAAAATCCACCTTTGTGACAGAGATGGTAGTTGCTGACTGTTGCTTTAGAGGATTGTTGTTGTTTGGGGTTTTAGAGGTGGTCATCATTCTGTGTAAACTGGCAACATGCCCTGGAATTTTTGATCACTGCTTTTGGCCAAGATTTCAGCTGAAGCCTTTGCTGAGTAGCAGGGTGCTACTGTTTCTGTGAGTAGGACAGTAGCTGCAGCGTACAGTATTTTTGGTACCTTTTGTACAAACAAATTTTATCCCATAAAATCAATTGTATTTCAAGATGCAGATAGGCAGCTGCTATTTTTTTTGCTGATACTGATTAAAGTTGGGGTACTGTGTCACTTTCGTGGCTGTGTGGTGATCTGTCTGAAAGCGTTCTTCCCTCCTCTAGTGAGGAGCAAGAGATCAGGGTGAGATGCCCACATATGGAGAGCATGCACTGGAGGGGAAAAAGGTCAAGCCTGGGTTGTTTGTTGAGATCAGGTGAGAGGCAACTTTAAAGCTAGTGTAAGGCACTGTGAACAGGAATGTTGCCAGTTTCTAAGGCAAGGCACTGTGTCTCCATGAAATACAAGAGCTAGGATCTGTAGAAGTGATAGCGCTTCATCTGGTCCTTGTATAGATTTATTGGTATAAAACAAAACTTTGGCCCTATTGATGGCCAAGCTGAACTTCAGCAATTCCGGATTCTACTGAGGTGCAATGTTACAGGAAGAGAAAAATAATAAAAAAAAAAATTATAATAATAATATAGAGCTTTTGTCCTTTTACTGTTAAAATACTGTTTTGAGTAACTGAGTATACTAGTTTAAGCCAAATCAGGACACTGAGCAATATATATTTTATATTAAACATGTGATCAGATAAGGAAAAAAAGTGAAAACTTTTGGTTTTACATAGATGTATTTAACTATTATGTATATTTAGAAAATATTAAAATCTAGGAAAAGATGGGAAGCTAGTCTCTATACCTTAATATTAACTGTAACAAATATTTTGATTGTACTTTTGTAGGATTTTTTTATTTAGAATCTTTACATTTCTTACGAATTCTGATGTGTGTATCTCCAAAATACTGTGAAACATATGCTATCAATATGGAGTTTCCTTATCCGTAACTATCATTATAAGGTATTCTTCCGTTGCTGTTTTCGTAGGATCATATCAACTCCTACTAAGGCAAACTGACAAACTCCCATGGACTTTAAAGGGTTATATTATGCTCAGGTTGAATAACAGATTTTTTTTTAATTTTTTTTTTTTTTTAATTCTATGCTGCTGATTTATATCCTGGAAGTGAAGGCAAGGGCAGTAGTATGTTTGTTTTAACATTATGCATATACCATTAGATATCTATTTTCCTTCTACAGTTTTTGCTACTCTTATATGGAATCATGCAGGGGTAAGACAAATTGTAATAGAATGTAAATTAATCAGTGGCATAGCACTGAAAATCTGTTACCAGTCTATATCAAAAAGATAAGCTAAAAGTTTTCCTGTTAAAGCGCTAAGCTTCTTGATTGGAGAGTGAGTGGGGGGGGGGGGGGGGAAAAAGTTTT
>NW_009920725.1:19716-49791 GCF_000696875.1 Nestor notabilis
GGGGGGGGAAGAAAATCTTTTTCCTATTTTTTACTATATAGTCTTCTTGAAGTTCTTCCAAATTAGATTTTAAATGCCAATTAGGAGGTTGAATATACTAAAATAAAAGCAAATACAACCAAAATGGCCTCACCTTATGGCTAGTTAGGCTTTTTCTCTCAAAAGTGGAACCTTTGCTCTGAGCATGGCTTTCAGAAAGATATTCAGTTTAATGAACACATTAATTAGAACCATAACTATTTATAAGATAATTAGAAACGAAGCATGGTAAACTGGGCTTTTCCTGCAATTAATGGAGGATTAATTACTGGAGGTAATGAAGTGGATTTTTAAATGCATTAAGGTGAAGTACAGAGATGTGCAAGGCTTTGTGATAGTTGCATAATTATTCCAGGCTGTTTGAGCATAGCTCATATGAGATCGCTAATAAGCATCATTGCATCATTATGTATGCACTTAAAAAGACTTACCACCAAAATGACTGCCTAATTATTTCTAATTGGCAGGAGTCTGTGTAGTCATTGAGCTGTTTGTAGCCATTTTAAGGTTCATTTAGCTATCCTTGGGGCCATGTGATAGATGGAAAAAAGCTTCAACTATACACTGGCCTTGGCTGGCGCCGTTAATCAATTTTGGTGGGCTTCAGTTTGAAATGCATTTGCTCATGCAGAGGTCAAAACCTGAAGTAGTCCAAGCAAAGTTTTGCTTTTTGAAGCCACTTGACTGTATTCATTAGCAATTAGTAAAATAATTGTGTCTGTCACTATATTTGGATTTCCATATGACTTGGTATTCTTTCATCACTGTCCCTTCTTATAGCATATTAGCTTCACTGGAAACCAAATATTCTTCCAACAGACCCTTTTAGCAACTTCAGTGTAGTGGCATATGTTCCGATATACTACCTTTCTTCATTCATTTGTTAGCTTAAACAGTGCAGTACATTTCAACACAATCATCTAATTTGCTCCCGATTGATTGCTGAGTGAAAGTTTCTACCCAAGGACAACATTTTAGGGCTTTTAAGGGTATCTCTGAGGAGTTAGTCATTAAGCATTAAGAGAGGAAGCAAGTAGTAGTCAAATCGAATTCTGACGCTTACCAGAGTTTTGCAGTTAGGGGCATCTATTTCCAAGATGTTGACAGCTGTGTATATTCAAGGACGTCTTCAGGCAGGAGCAAGCTGTGTAATAATCTCACTTGTTTGAAAACTTACTCAATAATTACATTAGAAATGTTGAGACTATCATTTGAAAATGACCTTTTTGAGATGCTGTAATTAGTGTGTAGTTATTTTATCTTACAATGTCAGATTTAATGTGACATCCCATTAGGTAAGCGTCTGTGAAAGTTTTCAGTGAGCGTGTTGTCCTGTTGAACATAATCATAACCATCTGCGGGATGCTGTCAGCGTACATAAGCCATTCATATAGCTTAAGAAAACACTGGTGAGCAAATTGTAGGCTAATAAAATAAAGGTCAGCTTTGCCATTTTTGCCACAGAAGATGTGGTTCTAGTAATCTAATGTTAAAACATAATTATCTTTTAAGATAATTGTTCAGATTATGGTTAAAGTTTAGGATTCATTGAAAATATTAATTTAAAAAAAAAAGTCATTGATTCACCAAATATTAGTTCAAATAAAGGTAAAAGGCTAAAGAAAGTGAATTGTGGTAGCATAAACTAAAATATAAACTAATCCTTAAGGAAAGCTGCACAATTTTTTAATTTTTAAATTGTTTTAATTTTAAGACTTTTATAATCAGAATCTTTATGAAGAGGTCACTTTTGTAAATGTATATTCAAGACAGAAAAACTATATAAAATACGAATAGCCATTTTTCCTAATGCTCATTACAAATTTTATTTTATGTAGTCCTATCAGATACGTTACGGTAATGGAAATACTGCTCTGAAGATTATCAAAACTACTCCTAGGAAATACATTTTAGAGTGGAACGACAGTTTTAATCTGCCTTTGAACTTCATGATTGGTTGTATTGGAAATTCTGGTGTTAGTTAAAATTGTAGCTACTGACGAGTATATTTTTCTTTGTAATGTAGCAGTGCAATGGGAATCCGTGTAGATATTATGTTAGTTATAAAACTGTTCACAGTATGCACATCAGTGCTGTTGTAGGGCTCAGCCCCTCACTGAGAGACAAACAACAGCCTGTCCTGATGGGGTCCTTAATTGTATCTGGTTTACAGGATACGGACAAAATATCTGCATGGTTACACACCTTATGCCTCTGATTGTCCTATCTACTAGACCAATGAGCAAGTGTTTGCTAAAATCAGAGTATAACATCAACTTTCTAGCTGCAGACTGCAAAAGTGCATTAGATTGCAGTTTTAACCTTAAGTCCGAGTGAATTATCACCCACTTACTCAGAGGGGTGATAATTAGGGGTTGGTTAGGATGCATCGTTACTCACCCCTAGCATTAGAGGAGCATTAGAAGTCTGAATGTTGCAGATTGGGCAACAGGATAAAGGAAGATTTTAAGTATTCTGATGAGAGCTTTCCTGAAGACTCTGGTAAAGGATCTGAATTATGGAGTCATTTCCATGCTTCAGCTAAATTAAAAAGATAAAATTATCTGAATAATACAATGAAGTCTTGTCTTTATTTCAAAATATATCTTACAGTAAGCTGATATGATCACAAGGTTGGTGTGTTTTTATGAAACTGAAGCTCAGTAACCAAAGTTACTAGGTTTCTAGTATGTTGCAACTGTGAAGTACAATAGATGAAGCTCTTGGTGCACTGCCTGCAGTACTAGTGAGTATCCAAAGTAGAATTTCAGCCCCAAAGACTTGGTAGCTTGGTTAATAGCAGGAAACAAGAGGCGTGGGGGAAAAACAAGGTTAGAGGGACGTGAAAAATAGACAATAGTATACCAACCATCTGCCAGTGCCAGGAACCACATGCAGGTGGCGAGGCTGTTGCAGGCATGGGGCATCAGTGACTACTGAGGAAGCATTGAAGGTGGTGGAGGGGTGGTGGGCAAATCTGCCTTGATTAGTATATCGTTATCTTAATATATATTACACTTTCAACTCTGAAATGTAATTATGTTCCACTCCCCCTCCAACTTACATATAATGGCGGTAATCTTCTGGAAGTTCTGATGCAGCTGTTGGGAAGAGAATGGTTGAAGGATTTAAGGGACACAATACATAATGTTTGGAGTTTAGTGATATTCTTAGTAATGGAAATAATACAGTTTACACTTTAATTCTTGCCTTCAGGTTTTAAAATTGAGGTGAGTGTAGTATGTAATAGCTGCTGTTTCAGGCTTCTTGCAGATTCAGGAAGGACATGCAATGCTGGTCTGTGATTGTTTCATGGTTTTATGGTGATTTTGTGAGGCTTTGTTATTTATGTTTGAAATACAAAACAAAGCTTAGAAGAGAATTCCATGGTAAAACTGAGAATATTTTTTAAGCAAAGGCATGGGTATATAGAAATCATACTGTAGTCGATCTTTCTTACCCTTTTACATTGGGACTAACACAAATTTGTGATTGGTATAATTAATTGATCAGAACAGTCATAATGCATTTTGAAGAATAGCAATTAAGCGGTTTTGTTGCTTGTTTTTTAAACAATCCAGATTTTATTGTTTCTCTTTTTGGTATGATTTGTTTTACAATATGATACGTAATGATTGCAGGTTCCGTGATAAACCCACTTTTTGAATACTAGGTATGAAATTTTCAGTTTCTTAAATTTCAGAGACTTAATCCTATAGTCACATTAAGGCTACTTTCATTAAATATGTTTGTGTTTCTTTTGGTTCTGGTTTTGAATTTGGGAAAACAAGATGGTATTCTAAAAGTCTTTCTATATGCTTCATAAACCTGTTGTGGTAAAAAGTATAGGTGGTATATCTCAAAATGTCTGGTTATTACTGAATTTAAAAAAGTAGTCTCAATTTTTCTTAATTTTCTTAATAGTTTAGTTTGTTACCAATCAAGTAAAAGTAGACACACATCTTTTCATCCAAGTGTTATTTCCAAAGCATCATTTGAGACCTCTCTTCACTGCGTGTATTGAGTCTGTCTTAATAGTCCCAGTCTTCTAAATTAGGTGTATGTTTCTGAATGACAAGTATATTCTTTAATCTTGTCTCTAAGCAGTTATTGCTTTGCCTTTTAAATGGTACTGCAACTTGCTGCAGTGTTGAAGAAAGGGAAATATTGATTTTTTTTTTTTTTTTTTTTTTTGCTGTTGGTTCAGTTTTGTGGACGTTACTATATGTAAATATTGTAGTATATTTACGCTTGAACCATGATTGGGGCCTCCATCTTAGATGTTTTACGATCACAAAGAATAAACCAGTGGTCTTGTCAAAGAGAAACAGAAGAGAAGCACTTACCTGTAACTAATTTGAACTCAGAGGCACCAGGAAAGTGAAAAATTCAACCCTGAAGTCTCTCATTTATGTTCCTTAGCACTTCAACATAATATTGGACGTGTTGTCAAATTTACAACAAATGCTTATCTGGATAGTGATTCCATCTGGAAAATTAATTTGACCCTTTTTCATTTCTGTGTGATACATCCAGGTCTTCCTGTCAGATGCAGATGCAGAGTCACTAATGCCTGCATGATGTAGAAAAGAATAATCTGGTGTGTTTATTGAGAGTCCTGAAAGTAATCTGGACCCTTTCTTAAAATAGATTCCAGATGTATCAAGAACAGAGTAACTTCGTGTGTATGTATAAATTAATTACAAAATCTGATGAATTTACTTGCTAATAGAATGTTACCTTATTCGTTCATGTAGAAGTCAGGTTTTCCCATTATTTTAGTTAAAAGTAATGTAAAAAAGATGTAGAATGTCTTTCTTACAGGATTATACAATCTAAAGGAACAGAAGTTTCATACAGCCTTTTTCCTGTTTTTGGTTGGGTTTTTTTTTTTTTCCCCTGTTTTTTTTGTGGTTTTTTTTTCCCGTTTTTATTTTAATTTTAATTTTCTTTTTTTGTTGTTTTCTTTATCCCTGTTGCTTTTTCTTCAACCTTAACAGTGGCAGTTCTGGAATTTGGTTAGGAGAGGAAGGAATCCTTCTTGCTGGTATCTTCGTGTGGCACACTAAACTGTTTTGCTTTTGCCTCTCCTTGCAGTTGAGTAGCTCTTGCATGAGTGGAAGACAAGCTGCATATTCTTAACTCATTTGAGGTTGTTTTCTTTTGTTAACAATACTGAAATAATAATTATTTCGCTTTTTTAACTTTGGGCTTATACAGAAGTTTACATATAGTATACATGCAGCTGGGTATTACATACATTTATGTAGGTGTATGTGGTTTTATGCTTGAACTCTAGAACTTCAAAACTGCTAGAACTGCTTTAAATGAGAAATGAATGATGGGGAATCAGAGAGGTGGCTTTTTTCTTAGCTTATTTAATGGCTAGGACAGCATACTAACTTCTGTTTCTTTGTTATTTTATTACCTAAAAGTTATTAGAATTCTAGCTTTTTCCACTCAGTCACAAGGTGTCTACATGAATGTAGGGTTAGAAAATAAGTTTTGTTTTGAGGCAGTCTCTAAGAAAAATGCAAGAGGAATTCATGTCATGTGAAAACAGACGTTCTTACACTGGTGATCCTAATTTGAGGTGAAATCTTAGCAAAGAGAGGCAATTCAAATCTTTATACAGATTAACAAGGGAACTGGATGATGCAGCATGTTTCTTCCACTGCCCTGATAAGGATGAAGCCAAAGATCCTTAGCTCCTTTGGACCAGTTGTATCTAGGGCAATTAGTGACCTCTGTGTAAACTAAAGGAATAAAGTGGGGAGAGGATCCCCTTCTGCCCCCACTAACAAGTGGAGCAGTTTGCAATTCCAGTAGATCAGTGGGAGCTGTTCACACAGCTGTTCTCTCTTCCCAAATCCCAGCCACCACACTTCATTACACTTACTTTGGCCACAGCTGCTCCTGCAATCCTGCCTCTGCATAAAAAAAGGCTTGTTGAAAAATATTGTATACACAGTTTTCTGTGCCAAGTTCAAGAATGTGTATCCAATAACAGTGCAGTTAGTTTATGTACTTACATATCTGTAATGTGCATCTGTCCTTTCCAAGCAGATCACACTTCTGCATTCAAGGAAGTGCTCCTCAAGTGAGCCATTTGATGAAGGAAACAAGTTATAGTTAGTGTAACTAGCTTTGTTAGGCATTTTCTAAAAGTACATCAACAAAACCCAAATGGCTTCTCTCCAGGCTTGAATAACAGCTGTTTAATCTATGATTTATATTTCTGGTCTGTTTTCTGGTTTTTGTTTTCTGCATTTAGGCTTTTGTTAAAGTACTCCTGCAGCTGGTAGGGTCATAGGCAAACTCTCTTCTATCTCTTATTCCTTAGGCAAGTAGTTGTGCTCGATTTCCACAAGCAGCAAGCCTCTGAGCAAAAGACTGCCAACACAAAAGCTCAATTTAAGTAAATTTTATGTATTTCTGGAGTAGGTTCTTTTTCACCCAGGTGTTGATCTCTTGTAGGTTTTCCAACACCTTTGTGGTAATGTGGGCATGCTGAACTGGAGAGAACGCTGTCATCAGCCCTGGAGCTTGAGTCTTTCAGCTGCTGTAGGCAGTCTCTTTGTGGGATAGTCAAGGCGTTGTGGCAAAGACGGCACTTATTCTTTAGGAGTGAGGAGAGGTAGACCAGAAGGTTGTAGTCAGGAGAACTAGAGTTGTAACAAACAGACTGTTTGGGAATAAACAAAACTTAAAGTAGTGTCTTGTCCATCTGTTCTTCTGTCCAGCTGCATTTATGCATTGTTCATGCCAAGTTTTCAGTAACTACTTTTTTTTTTTTAATTGCAGGTTGATGGAATTTTGAGTATTATTTCCTCAAATGTTTGATTATGTAATTAATGTAATTTAATGGTGGAGAATTGTTTACTGCTGAACTGAGTTGATACCTGTATCCAGCAAATCTATTTTCTCAGTTTTGCAAACAGGGTTCTTGATTGTTTATTGTTTATATTTCATCTTGATTTTCACTGACGCTATGGATCATAATGTTGCTATTTTTAATATCCTCTATTTGGTCACTTACCAACTGTCTAAACTGCTGGCTTGAAACAACATCTTTTTCCTTTTAGCCCTGGTCTCATTTCAGACTTAAAGGCTGACTCTGCTGCTGCCTAGTTTCATTTCCACTCACCTTGCATTTAACAATAAATAAACAAAACATATTATCATACATATTATCTATATTTAACTTCCTCAAATGCATGTGTAATAGTGACCTTAAATGTTTTATAGAGGTAGCCATATTCACATTAAAGATATATATAGAATTAATAATTTATGCACTCTGAACAATGGCAATTGATGCTTGAAATTGTTTTACCTTCCCCGAGAACTTGTACTGTATTATTTTTTCCTGGTGGTGAAGTTGAGTTAAACAAGAAACTTTCTCTTAATACGCTTTGAAAGACAACATATCATTTTGCTGCAATTAGTTGTGTGCTTGCACTGTGTCTTTATTACCCATATGGATATCCAGGTTTGATGCAGTGCAGTTGTGTTTCATTGTTCTTTCCCAGACTTTTGATTTATTGATAAATTATTAGAGGCATGAATAATTTGGGTTTTGTTTGCAGCTCTTGAGCTAATAATACTCTAATAAGCATCGTATCAGCCAAGAGATACTTAGAAGAATGCCAGGGAAGAACTTGACGTCTCGGAAACTTTGCTTGAGCGGTGGTTGCTGCTTGCCAATGGAATAACTTGGTTTTGCAAAAACTTACCTTCACTGAAGGAGCACTTGCTTCCCACTGAGGTGTCTTGGGTTTGTGCTCTAATTCCTCTTTCCATTTCAAAAAGACAATCTCAGTGATTCCTTTCAAATTGTAGCGTTTTGAAAAGATTAGATTGTACCTATAAGATATAGCTCAGTGCTTTAGTGCAGTATAATTGGGGAAATACTAAACGACACTGACCTCATTTCCTCTAGAACAATGAAAATTAATAGTTTCACATTTTATTAGGCTGATATTCCAGATGTAGTGTACATTTAATTAAGTGTAGTTTCCTTTTGGTTATGGTATGTGTATCTGCTTTTTGTCGCAAATTCTTTCTAGTTTTACAGTTTTCCACATGTTTTCTTTCACCATTTATGATTTTTTCAAAGCAGAGCTATAAGGATTTAAATCACTTTAGCATGCAGCAAAACAGTTCCCATTCAAACAATAAACGCCATTTTAAAAAGCCTTTAGATCTTCTATCACTTCATAAATATAAATGTATAAAAACATTATGCAGTTGTAGTGCCCACCTGCTAATTAAATGCAGATTTCCTCAAACTTGTTTTAAAATCCGCTTATTTGTTTCAACTCTGTCTCTGTTCAGAATACATATGGCCCTTGTGAAACTAATTATGCTTATGGAGCAGCTGTTAAATTTAGTGCAACTAATTTTATCCAATATTTTACATTTTAATTGATTACCTGTGAAGAAATTAGCAAATTAACACTTATTGTGCAGTAACTGAATGGGCTTTTATGGATACTTTCAATTTTTACAAGTGGACTAAGTGTTGATGGAATAAAGACGTTTCTTAGGATTTTAGATAGGAAAGTTATTGGTGAGCCTCGATTATCTGGTGTGAGAATTTAGGGAGACTGAGTGATGCCAAGCATCTGTGTGTTCTGTAACTTAGACATGAAAAGCAGATTGGAAAGTAATGGCTTTTCACAGAATTTTGGTAACATATGGGCTTATCTGGATCTAAGAACTCTTTGAAGATCTTTGAACTTGACTAAATGACTTAACCTTTGGCATGGTGGGTGGGTGTTTTGTGTGCATTGGTTTGGGGGAAGGGGGTGTGCATGCTGGTAGCCTACTCTCCAGCTTGATTTTTTTTTTTCCCCTTCAGTAGTTCTATAACTTGAACACTTTAGGACTTGCTTTAATATGAATAATTAGGATTGGTTTTATTTTTCAACAGTGATAAAGTAGAAAATCTTTATTGTATTGCTTGATCTGTGGACATTTGTTCTTTTTTACTGATGAATTCTTGGCACAAATGACTTCTTGTAGCTCCATTTCATAAACTTATATATATTTCCCATTGTGTATATATTGCAGGATATTTTAATAGCAATTGATAGTAACATACAGGTGAATTCGTTCATGCTGCAAGTGGAAACAGGATCAAATTTAGTATACTTTAATTCTCAGTTTATTTAGTATACTTTAATTCTCAGTTTATGAAATGATCTTCCATTTCCTATTTTGATTTAATATAGGCTTTATGAAAGTTTGTATAAAGTGTTCGTACAACTAATGTTTTAGGATTTTGGGCTTACAGGCAAAGAAGAAAGACTACTATCTTATTAATATGGTACCATGATGTAAATTTACGTTCTATGGCAATAAGCGCAGCTTTTCCAGGTGCTTAAGCTGGGCTCTGTGAAGGTGCTGATAACAGCCCAGGGGTTTGAGGTTGGCCCTTGGTCATCTGCCGCTATAGAGAGGCTCTACTGTGTGCACCCAGCCTGTGTTGCACTGAATACCGAGTGTATTTTAGGCAAAATATGAAGCATCATTTTTCTTGTTGGTCATGATCTTAATTTTTTTAATTACCTCTAGGCTTGGTGTACTAGGGACAGGTGGGAACTGCCTTCCCTGAAGTTGTCAAAGCATGATTTCTGAAGTTTCATTGTTCAAATCTTGCAGTTGCCACAGGAAAGTGGATGTTAGGGATTGAGTGTTACCTCCTTCTTTAAAAGGCAGAGAGGGGGAAGAAACAGCATAGCAATTACAGAAAGCTATTTGGATTGCACAGTCAGTCTTGAAGCTTAAAATATTCCAGATTTGCTTTAAATAGCATCTCAATTCCATCTTGATGTCTGCAGAATAATATCTGTTCATACAGTCACTTACTGTTATGTGGTGGTTTTCAACATGACCAAGCTACGTGGGGAATTGTGGCTGCTGCTTTGAATAGTCCTCTTGTCATCTGGTTCATTGAAGCTCGTGCTTGGTGTTGCAGAATCAGTCTTGAATTGCATTAACAGGTGGGTTTAATTAGCCTGGGGTGTAATAGAGGTTGGAGTTTCCCTCAGAACTGGAGGAAATTAGGCAGGTTTTAGATACTGAGATCTTAGAACAGTTCTATGAGGGAGAATTTAAGTGGAAGTTTGTTTTGGAAGTGCTTACCAATAAATAAAATCCCTTGAAGAGTAGTAACCTGTATACAAACATAGCAGACCCTTTCACATTCTTTGTGGGAAACTGCTTTTCCTCTCAGTATATTTTGTTGCATAGCTTGTACTTCCTTTTTGCTATGAATGTAATCTGTTAAGCTTCATTTAAGTTTTCAAAACTTTACTGAATCAATAATTTTGGTTTAGATCTCATGTTTAAAATACTTGTCTCTTTCCTGTTTAAGATTACATTTTACACCTTTTAAAATAAAAAGTGAGTTTCTTTTCTCTGGTTATTCTTTGGGTTAGTCCCTTCCTATCTGTCTATTGGAAAACCCATCGCCTTTTTACTTTTTGAAGCGTTTTGCAATTCCCACTTGTCTCTGTGAGACTTGCCCTGCAGAGTCCCTGTGCGTCTCAGTGCTTGAACGTTTTCATGGCCTAAAGAGGTATGGTTTCATGCATTATAGAAGTGGTGCAGTATTTGCTTAGTGTATAACTGTGGCTTTTGCTTCAATTGTAGCTAATCGTCATTGCCTATACAGCTTCAAGAGAACGGTGAGCTTTAAGGGTGCACGCACTAGGGGAGATCCAAAAGATTGTGGTCCGACCTGCTTAAGCTCAGCAATTCTTACATGGTTTATTGCTTACTTCCTGTTAATTCCAGTTCAGTTTTAGTATTGGAGGCAGAACTTATTTTATCATGTAAGATGAAATTGTTCTAGGGAATTATATTACAAAGTTTGGGGTTTTTTTGTCATCTTATGTCTGATATCATAAAGTATTTAGTCTCTGTGCTTCCTTTGTTCCATCAAAATGTGGGAAAACTACATAATGCACCTTAACTCATTCGAAGCTGTTACTTAACTATTTAACAAATACATATTTTAAAGTTTTCATGCTGCTTCTTGTGTCAGAAATCCCCAACATATTTTTCAGACTAGCAGAAGACTTAAACAAGAGTTGAGATTCAGTTTAAATTTGTTAATAAAGCTATGTGTTGTGGTTGCCTGGTGGTTTTTCTACTAGTTGTCCAGTAGTATGACTTTTGATAGACTGTGAAGGAGAAAGGTTAGTACGAGATAAGCTTTTGCAAAAATAGTCATTGCTGTACAGCACTGGAAACACAGTGGTTACCCCAGTTTAAAAACAGATTAACAGAATCTTATGTTTCAGCAGCACTGAGGAATTGAAGGGAGCATTAATGTTAGACTTCTTTTTTCTGATTCAGATTCCTTTATTTCCTTCACCTCTATTCATGACTGGGGTTAGTACATTTTTGTTTCTGGAATTGTGTTGCTTTGTCTGTCATTTTTGAATACTATTTGTAATAAATATAAATACAATGAACTTAGGAGGCAGTTTTATTTGGGAGGGCTGTAGCTCTGCAGCATTAAGGGAAAATAATGAAAAATTAAATCTTTGCGAAGAACTTTGTACATTAATGGAAAGCCCAGGAAAGCTCATCTTTGGATGAGGTCAGGCTATGTCTCTGCATATCCCTCACAGGTCTCTGTGGCTGATGTTTACCTGGTGCTATGTCAAGAGGGTGCAGTAGGATGTGCTTCTCTATCCCTCAGCACTCCTGTCTTGGCCGCTCTGTCCTTTACGGAGCAAATAAACCCTATGTATAGCTTAGGTATTGGAGAGCAAATGGATAGAAGAGACTCTGCAAGTTGAGTCAGGTGCAGCAGAATACACTAGATCCACTCTGCAACTCTTTTTCTGCACTGTTTCCTCTGTAGATCCCCTAAAACCCAGCACTGCCAAGAGTTTGGGTTAGGCTGGGGGTCTGCCCAGGGAGGCAGCTGGACTTCATACCCCAACTGCTCCAAAGACCACTCTGTGTGCAAACTTGTTATCTGAGATAACAAGTCTGACCAAACTGAGGCTGTCTCTGCATGAAGCCAATTCTGGATTGTCTGCATCTGTGCTCTGGGCTGATCTACAGCCCAGAACAACTGCTCTGGTAATTGAAGGATTGACTGAACTACTGTGTCCTGCAGAGGTGGCTTCTGTGGAGTAGAACTTAACATTTTTGTTAAGATCTTCACTGTAATATCCCATTGATAGTCATCTGCCTGTCTCACCTGCTTGACTGGGACAGGGAACACAGGCTGTATCACCTATTTTCTGTAATTGTATAACCCAAAGGATAAACACTGATTAAGGATCGCTCTCGGCTAATGAATTTTGTGGATACAAAAGGTTGCAAATGAAAGAAGAGTGACAGTTTCTGTAAGGAAAATGTTTATCAGTTTGTCAAATCTGTTCTAAGTACATTATTACCAATTTGATGCAACAAGTCTCTGTTTAATTTTTCAGAGCTGTTTTTCTGTATATAAATCATACCAACCATTTGTTCCACTTATACATATGAACAAACAGAAATCTAGGGTTTGAGCATCCAGCTAATCTGAACTGAATTTGCTGTTAGTTGCACCTGCAAAAGGTAGGTGTGAAATCAAGTTCAGACTTGAGCTTGAAAGTAAGCTCTCTAGCAGTAAATAGTTTAGATTCTTCAGTTATTTCTGTTTGATTGACTACACCCTTAACTAAGGAAAGGCCTTGCATCAAATGAAGATAATTTGTATTGCTAGAGGGCTTTTGTTTGGGGTTTTTTTGTTTGTTGTTGTCTTTTTTTTTTGGTTTTTTTGTTTTGTTTTTTTGTTTGTTTGGGTTGGTTTTGTTCGGGTTTTTTTGTTTGTTTGTTTGTTTTTTACTGTTTCTGACTTTGTGTCTTACATGCAGAGTTCTCAGAAATCACGCTTACCTTTGAACAGTAAATGTCTGTAGGGCAGTGGTTAGTAAATCTGTGCCTGCCTTATCATGACGCTTATAAAACCAGTGTCTTTGTGCGAACAAAATATCCAGAATATTTAATATCTGGAATATTCTTTTAGGTCGAAACTTCCTATACCTGAGGACTAAAGAACAGATGGATGTTTTTTAATTTGTGATGATGTAATAAAATCCATTTTGAGAGAGAAAATGTTCTATAGCACATAATTCGGCACTTATGTGGTAATTTGATCTATTGTGTTAGTGCTAATAGTCTGACCAATAATAGGAAAGATCATGTGTCACTGATGCCGTCTGCTGAATGAAATGTAAAACTGAGGTTCTGACCCCTAGCACTAGTCTGAAAACCTCAATGGCAAGAATAGGTATGTTAACCCCTGTACCCGGGACAAATTCCAGACTCAGCAACACCATTCTTCATAAATGTAATTTATGGCTTCATCTGGATGTAGTATTTTCTTTTGCCTATTCTATTGTTGAGTTTTATTAAACAGTTGTTGCTTTTTAAATCGAGTGATCTTCTGTATGTGATTTTACTTTTAAAGGCCTTTGGAGTTTTGCACTCCTGAGGTGCTAAATAAATTTTTTATACTGTTTTCAAAAATGTCCTTCCCACCCTCCCTTTTCTCAGTGCTTAATAAAGCTTTTCAATGAGGTGCCATCAGAACATTGAAGATGTAAGTTGTAACGGAAACTAATGCAAACTTGAACTGCTGTTTTCCTAAAATTCATGGTCTGTAGCTACTCGTGTACTATAGAAAAGATGTATTGATCCATGATAAATTATGAATTAAAATTTAGAAAACCATCTAAAGGAAATTAAGGAATAATTAAAAGGTTGGTTTTGGTTTTTTTTTTTTTTTTAAATACATATAGAAACAGTAATATTGTAAGACTTCTTGACCTTTCTTTCATTCATTCAAGTATATCAGTAACAACATACCTTTATTACAGAGAAATGGATAACATGATGGGAAACTGAGTATCCTACAGCCATGTAGGAACTTGTAAACAAGAACCGAATACATGCACAAACCCTTATACCTACATTCAGATTCTTGTGTTACTTGGCCTATAGGTTTTCTGCAAAGTGTGTTTGCAGAAATACCTGAATTTAATATTAAGGTGTGTGCAAGTGTCAGCTCTGCTGGCTAAAGATAGGGGTTTGGATATGTCATTTCAGTTTTTTCTGTTTTTTGTTGGAACATCATGATTAGTAGTAATGTATTTAACATGTAAATACATTAGTAGTAACATTTAATGTATAAATGCAAGCACTTAGTAGCTTCTTAGTAAATTCTTTTGATTGTTTGCCAAACTAAATTTGTCAGACTTTAAAGGTTAATGTTCAAGAAAAAAATTCCCTTTTTTCTTTCTCCAGTAACTGCAAAGATAGCAATGCTTTACTTTTTCTTCTGATAAATTGGCAGGTTTTGTTAAAAGTATTAAATTACTAAATGATTTGAAAATGTGTTTAAAATAGTTGGACTATATTACAAATCTAACATACAGTGACAGTGAAAAATATGACTGCTAAATTTTAATACTGTGGATTTTGTGTAGATCACGATCAAGACCTCGTCAACGTTCTTATAGTCGAAGTAGTGAAAGATCCAGTCATAGGAGAACTCATAGCGGGTCTCGTGAAAGAGAGCGGCGTAAAGGCAGAGACAAAGAAAAAATAAAAGAGAAGGGCAAAGGAAAAGAAAAGGAGATATGTGGCGCAAAGCATGGGTAAGTGAAATGACAAACAATGTAACTATAATAAAACCAGGGAATCAATTTGCTTTATAGAACATGATATATAAACTTAAGTGGAAATTACTTAAAGTCTTTGAATAGTGTGATTCTTAGTATTTTAAAATTCTGGAAAATGAGAACATTTTAAACTAAATGATGGTTTAATTTACAATTCTTTTTTCCCATTGATTTCAGGTATGCTAAATAGCTTTCATCAATTGATTAATATGTATTAGAAAAAATATTTATAATAACCACAATTTAAGGAAAAAATGTGGAGTATTGGAGAGTATGAAGCCTATTTCCTATGAAAAGATGAATTTCACTGTTCACACTCCCACCTTTCCCCCCATTGTCAGAAGTTCCTGTTGGGCTTAATTTGTGACTCAAAGTGTAGTTTAGTAGAAACATTTGCTATGGGTGAATGATGGGCTGCCTTTCAAAACCTGCTGTCAACCTAGTTTCTGCTTGAAATTACTTGGATTGTTGGTCTTGTTTTTACAGATTTCAGAAAAGGCGATTTATGTAATTACCTCTGTTTTATGCATCTTGACCTTCTGCAGCCTTTACTCTGATGTTTATCTTTTCCCTGTTTATGTGATTCGTTTGAAAAAGGAAGACACTGGAGTGTCACTTCATGAACTTCCCTTTGATGGATTCCCACTGAAGCTCTAGAAATGGGAATTTCTAGAGTAGCATCCTCCACTCATGCTCATGGAGGTATTTCACAATTACATCCCTTGATTTATGGCTTGGTGATATTAGTTATTTAATATCTCAGGTATCATGATATCTCAGATATCTACCTGTCCATGGTTATAGCATTGATTATGTAAGTAGTCAAGATTAGTTATTTGCATGTTTTTTCTTCTTATTTGCAGTACATAGACTTCTGAGTGGCGTCTTACGCTCATTTTCATAGAATTGTAGAATGGTTTGGGTTGGGACCTTAAAGATCATCTCATTCCAACTCCCTGCCATGGGGAGGGATGCCTTCCACTAGACGAGGTTGCTCCAAGCCCTGTCCAACCTGGCCTTGAACACTGCCAGGACTGGGCAGGCACAACTTCCTTGGGCAACCTGTGCCATTGTCTTACCACCCTCACAGGGAAGAATTTTTCCTAATATTTAATCTAAATTTACCCTCTTTCAGTTTAAAGCCATTCCCCTTTGTTTAAAGCCATATCCCTTTTTTTTGGATATTTTCCTCATTTTACTAAACTATATGGGATATTTGTCTCTTCTCGTTGTGGGTGTTTTCAGCAGTTAGTAGTATTCAGTGTGAGCAGAACACCCGAGATGGCTGCAGTACAGCTGGTAAGATGCATTTAACCCATTTATCTGAAGTTCAAATAGTGGTGGACTTGGCAGTGTTAGTTTTACAGTTCGACTTGATCTTAAAGGTCTTTTCCAACCTAAATGATTGTATGATTCTGTATTTTGGTAGTTTAGAAGGCTTGAGGAGAAGCCTGGGTGTTCCAGCCAAAATTGCTTTTTTATATTGAAGTAGAAAAGCAGGGAAAGGATCCATACTGAGCACCCAACATGGGGGGTGTGAGAGGTTTTCTGGAATTTTTTTAGAAACACATCTTAAATCACATTGGAGTGTGTAGCAGTGCTCTATTAGCATATTGCCTGACTTTATGTCCTTTTAGAACAAAGATCAATATTAGATAGCTGTAGGAAGAAGAGAGAAGTGCCAGAATTTTTTTTTTTTTTGGAAGCAAGCAATTTATCTTTGTATTCTGATAATTTACAAAACTGCTTATGCTAAATTTGAAAACAAAATGCCATGTTTGGGTAATTTCCAAGGTAGTTGGGACAAAGAGTACAAATGATAATAGAAACATTTTATATCGGTCCATTTTCCTCTGAGCCCAGGTACTGACGGGTAGGCTTTTGTACAGGGATTTCTTTCTTCAATCATTATTAGACTACAAAATGAAATGTACCTAGGATGATGCTGATATAATCTGTGCTTCATAAACTTTTCTGAGGGGGGACAGTGTGTTTTTCAGCTTAATCAAATAGCGATCAAAGTTGTATCTGTGCAGAGAATATGGATCTGAGAAGCGTTTCCCCTTTACAGTTTGTCATTCTGAAGATTGAGACTGTATCAGCATCACATTATTGTTTGTTAAGAGGCTTTGCAAAGCAACATACTTGAATACACAGGGAAGACAGAGATCTTTGATGCAATAGCTGTTTGCAATTACTGCACAATTATTTGTCTATGGAATATTCTGTTATAGACCCCAGTGAGAGTGAGTTAGGAACCTGCAGTTTTCCTTAAATACATGTAGAAACAAAAAGAGTTAGTGTAGTTTCTCTCTGCCTTGTGTGTCCTCCAGGACAATGAGGCTGAGTAAGATGTCTTACTGTAGTATTTTTCTATGAGGCTTTCTCAAGCCTCCCAAGCTCTCAGCTTTCTTCCTCCGTATCATTTATTTATGTATTTATTTTCTTTTGGGGTGAGAAGTATGGGAAAGGTAAGATCTCCATGGCCAAGGAAGCTCACCTGTCCTTAGGTTATAGACATGTAGGAAGTAGAATGGGACAACACAAACTGTTTGAACCTTTTGGCTGTGTAACTCTGTTGGCTTCTGGCATTTTTTTTCTTTGTTTTCTGCAGCAGCAGGGAGATTTAGTATTTGTTCTGTCTTGATGCTCATTTCTGAGGAAAGCACCAAGTTAGGATTTTTTGTTCTCCAGTAACTGTAAGGCCTTTTGTAGTTGGCTGTGGTCAGTGGAAGGTAGCAAGTTGGTTTCCTGATAGTTTTTGAGGATATGTGATATAATTTAGGATTGTTGTCTTGTAGTGGTGTCAGATGTCCTTTTGTGGGTATGGTTAGAATTATAACTCTTATTTAGCTTGCTTCTGCAGCTGAATGTCCTAGCAGATTATGCAACTGATGCCAGTTTGCTGCCTTGGCTGGAACTTCACTGCTCATCCAATTGACTTAATGCTGGAGTAGACCAGGAAGCACCATTTGCTCTGTCAGCTTCAGAGAGAAGCTTCTCTGTCTTCATCGAAGAGACAGTAAACAGAGATAGGTGATGCCTCCTCAAAATATGTTGTGGTGTTTGTTTTTTTTTTTTTGTTTTTGGTTTTTTTTTTTTTTTATTTTGTTTGGGGCTTTTTTTGTTGTTGTTTGTTTGGTTTTTAAGTTGGATCCAGTTTGGACAGGAAAAAACTTGAGTATTTTCTTTTTCTTCCTGACACATTCTGCTCTAACACAATGATGGTGATGTTTTTATAACTTGTCATTCACATTTTTTTCTCTGAAGCGTGAGGAAAATAGTCTAAATGGACACAAAATATGACTGTCAGGTGTACATTTGGATGTGAAATGTGAAACAGTGAGAGGAACCTTTTGTAGATGACTCCCCACGTGAATGAATTTCTAGATCAGCACTGAAAGCAACATTATTCTACAGAGCCATTCTAGAAATTCCAGCAGCAGGGATCCATAGAGGAAAAAATAGTTCTCTGACCTCTGTATTTGGAATAGATCCTTGCAGGTACACATCAAGGGCCAGATCTAGTTTTCAGTTTGAATTCATGTATGTTTGCAATGTATCTATTGAAAATAGCTACTTTAAAGCTATAATGAAGATCATCTTAAAGCCAGATTGTGAGAAGGTGGACTGCAAGTTGTCAGGTGCTGGTTGACTTTATAGTTTAACTTTGCATAACAGAAGCTATTTTGGTTTGTCAGCACTGCGGGTTATCTGATATAAGTAGTCATGTATTTGAGACTTGACTGTTTCTCTCTAAAGTGGAGAATCAAAATGCAATTTGTGCAATAATTAAGGAGTAAATTTTGTTTGTGTCTTATATAAGCTCTAACGATGATTTTCTTTTCTGTGGTTGGCTTATGTATGCTTGTAGATGTGTCTTTTGGTTTCATTTTGTTTTTTTTTAATCGTGGAAAACTTTAGGTTCTTTCAAAGACCTTCACAGTAAACATCTCAATATTTCAAGAGTAAAAACCTCTGCCATAGTAATCCAGTTGTCATCCTTTTGCATTTTCTGTTTCAATGAAGACTCTTTAAGGTTGAGCACTGAACTTGAAGGTTAGAGAAGTATCAGCTGTTTTGTGGAGATAGGCTGTAGTACAGGCACAGCAAACCAGCTGAACTCTTCTGTTCTTGGAATGTGAGATGTTTTAAGGGATATACTATTTGTTCAGCCATTATGGAAGGAGATTGTAGTAACAGCTGCTTTGAATTTGGGCTGGTAAGCTCATTTACAGCATCTGACAGTACTTGGTGCAAAAACCTGCTGTTAAGAGCAGTCTATTAAGCTTTAACATAGTTTTGTAGTTGCTTTAAAGGTAAAGCAATGCAAACTCTGAAAGTGTCCCAGCAGCATGCCCTAAATGCTCACAAACAAAAAAAGATCTATCTTTCAGATTGTCAGGATTATTTCATTTCCAATGAAATTTTGCAAAATAAAGCTTATGACAAGCAGGTAACAAGAAATGTTTTTAATTAGTTTGCATTCAACTACTCAGTGCTATTTATGTTCCTTTCATTTTGCAAGTAATCTGAACTATCCAGTTTGCTGCTCTTCTAATCTCAAAGTAGTTGTTTGAACTGTATTCCCCACCCCCACCCCCACCCCCCTTTTTGTTGTTCTTCTTTTGTATTTCTGTTGCAGTGCATAGGAGAAAGAGCTTTATTGCCTGGAAGGATATGAAAAAAAATAAAAAATCAGTAAACGGTATGGCTTTTTCTGAGTAAGTGTTGCCAGTGTTTCCGAAGTAAAAGCACTTGGCCTTGCAGCCTTTTCTATTTATCCAGTCTTCCAGGCCAAGTTTCAAATCATATTTCTCTGTTTGTAATAACAATATTGTTCTCTAGTTATGACCC
This sequence comes from Nestor notabilis, assembly GCF_000696875.1. Taxonomy (NCBI): domain Eukaryota; kingdom Metazoa; phylum Chordata; class Aves; order Psittaciformes; family Psittacidae; genus Nestor; species Nestor notabilis. Next base: position 39,309 of record NW_009920725.1, read on the forward strand.
ATGACTGCAGTAGGGATGTTGTGTGTATTATTGCTTTGGACTGTTACTGTGGACTAGAAAGTATCAGTGCTCATTCTTTGTAATTAGAGCACACACATGGATTGCTTTCTTGTTCTCATGAAAGTTTAACTGACAAGTGCTGTATGGAGGTGTTACCACACCTTTGTAATTTTTACAGAACACACTATATCTACTGATATATTATGAAGTGTTATAAATAACATGGGATTGATAAAATAAGGACCAATATACCTTTTGTGATGTATTACCGCTTTCTGTTAACTCTGCAAAACTTCACAATATATAGTTGACATCTGGTGTCTGGTTCTTACCAAGACGTTTTAGTCTAGTGATTTTTCTTTTATTAAATTTTTGTTTATTTGGACAGGAGTGAGGGGGAAAGCAAAACTTCAGTGTTCTTTGTTCCACCAGAATGGTTTATCTGGTCCCACATTTGGCTGACCCATTTCCTGTTTTTCTTCTCTTGGTTTCTTTTTTTTTTTTTTTTTTCCCTTGCGAAAATGAATCTTAAGTGAGAATGCAGTCTGGGCTAAAACAGAAAAATCGATCAAATGCTGACTTATTGAAAGTACTATATTTAGAAAAGATAACTTACAGGTGAGCAGAACAGCTTTGTCCTGTTAAAACAGCATGAGCATTACTTGAGCTCTACATCAAGACTGTGGTTGGAAGAGGTTCAAGCTTTGGTTCCTTCTGATCCTTTCTGATGAGGTCTCCAAGTGCCTTAGGCTCATTTGCTGTTGCCCTCGAAGATGAAACAATCTTAATATTCGCTGATGTGCAAATGTTATGTGTATGTATGTTTTTTATTCTGGCATCCCCTTAGACAGGACTAAAGCAGGGTTCCAGCTAGTCCAAGAATGTATTTTTTATTTCATACACCTATGGGATACTTCCATATCATTGTCTGGTAGACTTCCAGCACCTAAAAGACATTTTTTCTTTCATCTAGGACTTGTTTTAAGAAGTGATATATCTTTTTCAATGGAAACTAGCAATTATTTGCATATAATGAAATAAAGCAACCCTTCTTTCCTTCCCATGTTTCTTCGGCTGCAAAGTTTAATAGATAAGTCCAGTTTGAAAGCTTTGGTCTTTGCTGTATGGTACCTGAATCACTAATAGTATTAGCTAGACTGCGTTCCCAGTCTTGGACATTAATGACCTTTTAAAAATGCACTGTAGATTATGAGGTATTTTTTTTCTAAATGTTGTAAGGTGGCATATTTCATAGAATGACAGAATGGTTTGGGTTGGAAGGGACCTTAAAGATCCTATCTCCCTGCCATGGGCAGGAATGTCTGCCATGGGCAGGGACACCTTCCATTAGACCAGGTTGCTCCAAGCCCTGTCAAGCCTGGCCTTGAATGCTGCCAGGGATGGGGCAGCCACAGCTTCTCTGGGCAACCTGTGCCAGCGCCTCACCACCCTCACAGTGAAGAACTTCTTCTTAATATTTAATGTCAATTTCCTGTCAGTTTAAAGCCATTCCTCCCTTGTCCTATCCCTATGTGCCCTTGAAAAAAGTCCTTTTCCATATTTCTTGTCAGACTCTTTAGGCACTTGGAGGCTGCTCTAAGGAATCCCTGGAGCCTTTTTCTTCTCCAGGCTGAACAATCCCAGCTCTCTCAGCTCCTGCTATGGAGCATGTCTACATAGCAGACATGCTTCAGTCCTCTGAGCATCTTGATGGCATCCTCTGGACTCACTCCAATATGTCCATGTCCTTCCTATGTTGGGGGCTCCAGAACTAAACTGAAATTTTGTCTTATATATGCAATGAGGTATTTTCTGTAATATTTTAAGAGTATCAATGTAAGTAACTGTTCCTAACATGTGTTCTAAGGTGGTATTAAATCTGGGAAATACATGTGGTTTTAGTATTTCTAAAAATAATGTACATAGTTGTATTAAACGATGACTTGATGGCTAGATCAGTGATGTATGAAACTCATCATCAAGTGTCTTAAGACTTTGTTAAAGTGGCCATGTCATCCACAGGAAGGAGTTAAAGCTGGATTTTTGGCCATGGATGAGGTGGGCTGTGGTCCTTTTGTGACATACTTCTGTCCCGTTCAGGAACGTGGACCTGATGGCTGCAAATTGTGCCTTGCGGGCTGCTGTGAAAGCTCAGTTGCTAAAGGAGTTCCTTCCACTCCCAAATCCCATGTTTAGACTGGCAACTTTTGCATGCTAACTTTTGCTAGATGTCCAGGTCTTCAAAAGTGAAGTGTTTTATACTACTGATTTACTTAAACACGAATTATACCATTACAGTATTTTCCCCACTAAATTTTTAACTAATCAAAACATTCCATTAATTTTATTTGACTTGTTGTTTTAAAACAACTTGCATACGTTTTCATTGACCCGTATGTATGTGTTGTTGAATTTTGATGTTTAAAGTCTTAATTAGTTTAAAATCACATGAGTTCTGGCATTCAGAGACCTGCTTTTCTTAAGGATCATTGTTTGTTGTTGAATTGGGGGGAAAAAACTTACTAATAATCTGTTACATTTAAATAACTTTTATTAGATTTATGGGGTTCACCCTAGCTTGCTTAGTAGCAGAATTTTGGATTACTTTAAATAAATGAATTAAAAACAGCTTCTCAGTTGTTATGAAAAAAAGTGTTGTGCCATTAATTAAAGCCAACCACCATTTTAATTTCTGATACTTAGTAAGGCTAATTGATATATTTGTGCACCGATGCTTTCACAGCTTCTTGAATGCTTTGACAGAGCTGAAGAGTTTGTTTTCCAAACCCAGCCTTCATTTTTCCTTTTAGTTCCATATGTTAGGTCTTTATGTATTTGGTGAGGTCCCTCTGTCTGGGAGACCTTTCTCCATGGCATTTAGCCAAAGCTCTAGCAGCGTTTTCATCTCTGTGCTCAGCCCTGCCAGTGCCCCAGCAGGTCCTGCAGCCAGCACTTGGGTGATAACTGTCTGTTGATGAGCTTTTTGGTGCTTGGCAGAAGACGTTCAAAGTAAATTTGGAATATTGGACTTCTCAGAGTTTGACAGCAGTCAGACACTCCTGGAGCTTATCGTGCTATATTTTTTTTCCTTACCTCTTTCCACACTATGCAGTAGGAAGTCATTTATGGTAATTTTCTCCTATTTGCATGTAGGTTATAGAGTTCTGTGGTGCAAAGCACACTCAGAACTCCTTTTAAGTGTCTGTTCAGATCAAAGCGGGACAGTGTGATAGCTGTTGTCTGACACCAAGCTGTGTGGTGTTGTTTTCATTAAACATTTATCATACTTCCAATGTGACAGCAGGCAACTTTGTGCTTGGGTAACATGTTTTCATGCAAAATTTATTGAAAAAGACGAGACGTTGTAAAGAGATCTTGTTGCCTTTCACCAGTGGCGAAGGGTAAATGTTTGATTGGAAGGAAAGATACTTCTAGCACGTCTTGGTTGTGCATTAGAGTACTGCAAAATGCTTGGCTTTAATAAGCAAGTAAATATATCTTAAAATTGTTTATTCAGAGAAACTTTGCTTTGACTGGTCACATGAATATTTTTTTATTTTGATTCTGTTTGGTTGTAACAACAGTTTATTTTGGTCCTATAATGGTGGACTAAGCTAGTGTTTGTAATTTAAATGATGACTTAATAGTAGGAACTAATAAACTAAATTTTTTAACAGCTCTATGCATATGAACATGAACTTTTGCATTTAAGACTATTTGCTGAGAAAGTTAGAAATTATTAGGTAATCTTTGTGGTATAAACCATAATTTTGGACAAAAATAAGATACTATATTTAATAACATATTTTAGTGTAAAGCACAATTGATTATTCACATTTAAGGAGTATTTCATTCTTCCAGTGATGTATTTTTGTTTTGAAGCACTTCTATTGTAAAACAAACTTTCCAGAAGTCAGTTTGCCCCCCAGTCTTAGTTATGGGGGAAAAGAAAAGGTGGTGGGGAGAAGGTTAATTCATGTTATCGTTTAATTGCTTTTGGTGTTTCTATGGTCAAGATGCTCAACTTCCAGAAGACATGGTTGTGCCTACATAACAAATTCCCTTTGCATGAACGTTCACCAGCGTTTTTTACTGAAAATATCTGTAATCCTGATTTTGTAGTCATTCCATATTGCAGAAAATCTCCAGTTCTTTGTAACTAATGTGTGCTTTAGGCCTATCGGTGCTGCCCCTGCAGGGAGGATGCGATGGTGGCTCTCAGCAGGCGCAGCAGTCTGGTATGTTGTGGGCACTGGATCTCAGTTATGACTGCAAGGTGTTTCACCTGTTGTGTGTGCTACTGCTTTTGGAGACTGAGAATAGTCTTCTGTTTATATACAAAATTCATGCATGTTCTCACAGAGTTTGGTTATTAGAAAATCATTCTAATGTGCAAGGAATCTGCAACTGCTGCTTATTATTGTGGTGAATAAATTTGTAAAAAAGATTCGTGTGTATAAAGAAGATTTAAAAATATTGATTCTTCTGTAGTTCTCTGTTGCTGCTTTTCTGTTGCATTTTGAGAATTAATCTTTCTTCATCTGCCTCGTACCATAGCTTTAAACAAGGTTTATGCCAGCAGGGAAAGATGAGAGGTAGAAGGTGAGTCTACCATTGCTAATGTCATTTCCAAATGCTTTTTAACATGATACTACAGCCTGAATTATATTGGTGATAACTGCACAAATTTTTTGTAAGCCTTCTTTCTTAATCTAGGAGTTGTGCTCCTGTAGCCGTGACAGTTTAAGGTTATATGAGAAGCAGTGTTGGCTGGGAAAAATAGTATATTTCTTTTGGACCAGCTGGTGTAAGTAGGGGAAAACAGTCATATTCTTAAGGATGTGAAACAGTCATCAGGTCTAACACACACTTGGCAATCACCAAGCTTAAAATCAGGTTGGGAGCAATTCCTTGGGGTGCAACATGTTTATGTTAATCAGTTGGACAATAAGAAGGGCGAGTAGCTTATCACTTCCCATACTGTCCGTGGTGACAAGAAGTGGCTTTCAAAAATCTGTAAGATGTTAGTGTTTATCTGATCCAATTATGCACATGCTGGTTCCAAAACATAATCTCTGTAGTTGTTGGCCTAAGGTATTTCTGTTCAATCATCTCTATTCATTTACAAATGGGATTTTGTCACACTGAGACTGATTTTGTCGCTCTAAGACCTCTTTTTTAAAATCTTACATGACAAAATACATTTATCAAGTAGCAGAAATTTGCAAATATAAATTGATGTTCAGAGTGCTACAATGCTTGTTTAATTTGCACTGCTATCTTAATTCTTGAAGGTATTTTTAATTATTTGGATTCTCTTTAGAATTTATTTTAAAGTGGTATATGAGGATAATACAGTGAAAGTGTATTGTGTTTATTACAGCTTCAAAAGAAAAAAATGTATATTTCTTTTTTAAATTTTGATTCAAAACATAAAAAATTAGGATTACTTATGGGCTGAAAACATGCATGCCATGTTTCAACCTTGATCATATTTTTGTTATCGAGTTAAGAGCATCCTAGAATAGCTGCTTCTAATAAAATTATGACAGATCCTTATCCACAATGGAATAAACAGTGTCACTAGTGAAAATGCCCTGTTCAAGAATAGTAGACTCTATAGCCATATGTCAATATTAAACACAGTAATTTGTAGAAAAATTGTAGAATTTCTTTAAAATCTGTTTAAAATTAGCAAATGCATTTTGAATGTTGAAACTAAACAACTTCAGTCCTGACTTGGAAACTAGTTTGAGTACTTATAGTAGAATTTTCTTTGTTCTTTTGTCAGAGAGGAAAATTCTTTCCTTAATCTACGTGATTTTATTTTCTGTCTGGAGTAAATTACGAAGGTCTTTATAATAGCTACAGTCACGTTGTTGAGAGGTTGTTATAATAATTTTTTGAGATGCATGATAGTACTTACTTTAGTAGCTTCTTGCAGAATAGCAAATAATAAGCTTCTAAAATTTTATGACAATTTGAGTCCCTTTGTTTGACCAGGGGTATCTTTGACTGCCAGCCCATTGCTTTGACTTCCTACGGAGTAGACTTTCAAGGATCATTAAGATACATTGTCATGGCAGCGAGTTATTTATCCAGAATCAAAATAAAACAAATGCTTCCTCTATTTATTTACTTATTTATTTTTACTGCTTTTACTTTCCTTCCTATCTCTTACAATTTTTTTCTTTTTTTTCTTTCTTCCCCCCTCCATTTATGTTTTGCCTGACATACTATTATTCTGGTCACAAGGGTTTGGTTAAACTAGTTGGGGAGCATTCACCAAGTTACAATTTCTTTGATGTTTAGTTTGAAGAGTATTTCTGCTTCCTGTTCTCCAGCATCACGTTCACATGAGCAGAGCTGTGATTGTTCTATCTCCTGTAGCACAGAGGAGCAGCAGTGGGCGCTCAGGCAAATGTGCTTCTCAGCATTCTGATATGAAAGTTCCTTAGATGGAAGCTACCTACCTTCAGTCTATAGAAGAGGGTAGATTTAGATCAGATATTAGAAAGAGGTTCTTTATTATCAAGGTGGTGACTCACTGGCACAGGTTGCCCAGAGAAGTTGTGGCTGCCCCATCCCTGGCAGTGTTCAAGGCCAGGCTGGATGAGGCTTGGAGCAACCTGGTCTAGTGGAAGGTGTCCCTGCTCCATGGCAGGGAGATTGAAACTAGGTGATCTTTTATGTCCCTTCCAACCCAAACCTTTCTATGATTCTGTCAGCTAACTGATTTTCACCCTTGAAATGTTCAGATGGCCAGTTTCTTTGTAGCTTTTTCTTTAGAGAAACCTAGTCTTCATTACCCAACATTAGAAAAGAAGCATGAGTGCTGATGATGGTAACCCATACTCACGTTCCACAATTTCTTCCACTTAAGTGATCGTTCTGCCTTTGCTTGTGTTAGCAATGCAGTCTGCCAGCACTGCAAATTCGCGGTAGGAGGCAGGGCTGTCTTGCCACTGCTTATGTGAAAAATGTCCTAAAATAAGCTGTAGGGAAGAGAATTGTGATGTCCATATTCCAGTATTTAAGGGTGGTTACAAGGAAGAGACTCCCTTTTTTGTAAAAAAAAGGAAAAGACTCACATGGAAAAGACAAGGGGTAATGGGCCCAAGTTGCTCCTGGGGAGGTTCTGACTGGACATAAGAGGAAAATTTTTCAGAATGAGGACAATCAGCCATTGGAATCTCCCAAGGGAAGTGGTGGATTCCCCAACACTGGACACTTTTAAGGGTCGGCTGGACAGGGTGCTGGGACATCTAGTCTAGGTTATGGATGCCTGGAAAGGTTGGACCAGATGATCCTTGAGGTCCCTTCCAACTTGGGATTCTATGGTAATGTAATGTTCTATATCCCCATCATGGAGTTCAAAAGGGAGCAATGCATGGAAGGAAAAAGTTGAGTAAATGTGACTACAGGGTAGCTCACATTTTCCTGAAATGTATTTTCATGTTATTAATTAAATAATTGCTAACTATTACAGTTAGTAAGAATGACTTTGAGTGCTTATAACCTCTGAATCTGGAGGGATTAGTAACATTGTGTTATTTCTGTCATCAGGGACTGTCTCACTAGATACTCTGTCCTTCCCATAGCTGAGCATCAGCAAACAGTACAAGAGGCTGATAACAGATTCATAGAGTAGTTTGGGTTGGAAGGGACCATGCTATGGTACTACCCTCGGAGTATCCCAGTAAGAATCACTAGTTCCTACTTGTGTTGGTTTATATTAGAAAGATTGATGAAGAGAAAAATTGAAAACATAATTAAAATGGAAGCATAGTAGAATTTTAGTATGATAAAATGTGAACAAATTCCAGCTCGCAAGCATGGGGAATTCAGACTATTCTTTTTAAAACATTTATCTCAAATTACAGAAAGACTCAAAATGTATAAATGTGAAGTACAACATAACTTATGGTACAGAAACCTTCTGCAGTTGATTATTTTGTTATTTTGAACTGGAGGTTTGACTATATGGAAAATATTTCAATTTCTTTATAAAAAACAAAATCAAATTACTTTGACATTATTTTTTTTTTCGTAGCCAGAATTCTATAATAGAAGTTAAATGAGTTTTGGAATTTGTGAAGAAAGAGTACCATTATTTCAGATCCCTGCCTTACCTCTCCCCATGTTTTCCAATCCTGTATGGAAGAACTCCTTCTATATTACTCTACCTAATGAGGTGCAGGACTTAGTCACCTCTGTAGTATAAGGTAAAATTGTACTTTTGATACTTGCAGAAAGAATTGTTGTCCAAGGCATCTCGCTGAAAAGGAACAATTTGAATTTTATTCTTTATATTATTTTCTTCTCAAATCTTAGCTATACATACATACTGCCCTAAAAGATAATTTCATATGCTCTGTGTTGACACAGTTTTTACCACTGCATTTTAAAGCTGAAATAAAAGCAGATGTGACTGGTGCTTCTTTTAACATTTGTTATAGAGCAAAGATCATTATTCTTAAACTCTTTTATAAAAAAAATCTCATTTGTAGTGAGAATCTCAAGGGGAAAACCAAATGGGGACAGGTCATCCAGATAGATGTCCTCCTGCTCGTTCATGTCTTTTAAATGCAGAAGTGAAATCATATGGATAAATATTGCAGTAGCAGTTGATCTTGTGGCAACGCATTGCAACAGTTCTTTCTTCAAGGGCTCTGTGGCAAAAGCCAGCAAGACTTCGCATGGGAGTAAAGAACATAGAAGAAATTACCTAAACACTCAGGTGGTATGGGTTGTCATGTAGCAGTTTGGAAAAGTTGTCCATGAAATGATTGCTAAATTTCTTTATTTATTTTCAATACAAAAGAATCTGCATTCTATCTCTAGTCATTACAATTTGTCATTGTATTTTTAAAGTTTATGCCTTCAGTAGCTGAATGATGTTTGTCTTGCTCACTTTATAGGCAGAGGAGTATTTTTATGTGCTGCAAGGTGATGGTTGGACAGCAATAGCACGTTATGGATTTTATTGGCCTTTCATGAAGTGGGCATGTTTTCTCAGAACCTCACGCATTCCACGGTGATGCTAAACTTAATGGGCACAAAGAGAACCTGGTGTTTACAGTGACTGAGATCTGCTTGCACATCTGAGAACAGAGCAAAATGGGAGAGCAGTTTTTGGCCAGAAACTACAGAAGTAGATGACTTGTCAGGAAGTCTATTAATTCTCATACCTCTACTGGAGATTTTCCGGGAAAGGGATCCTCATGCTGCCTCATGAGTCCTCCTAATAGCATTCTGATCTAGAAATGTAAAGATAGCAATACTTAGTCCTCAATCATAGGTGTACAACTGATGTTGCTGTCATGAAGGTCATGCACTAGAGTGATTTAGTGGTTTTGCAGTTATTACATATGCCAAAATGCTTATAACATGGTACCTGCTGGTGATAGATACCTTGTATTACTGCATGCAGAATCCAAGTATATTGGTAACTAAAGAAGTCAGCTTGTACTCATGGTGGTTCTTTGTTTGTTGTATGCAGGTAGATGTACTAACTTGCCCTTTCAGGATTCTTGTTCTCTGGTGGAAAGGGAATTGACTACTTTCCATGCAGATGCTCAAGAGGAAGACTCCTGAGCGTACCCAGGATGAAGGATGCCAATGGTACATGAGTGTTTCAAAGATGCTCAAAAAAATGAGTTGATGACCTTCGCTGACAAAAAATATTTGGGTGTTGGAAACCAGAAGGAAGCAGCTGAAAGACCAAATGAGGACCATTTCCTCCACGATAAGTCAGCCAAAGGCTAATGGGAAGCAGAGTAAGTGTTTCCTACGGGAAAGGACACAGATGTCCATATGGCCAGAGTTAGCTCTAAGATCACTTGCCTCTGACCTAGATTTGTTGCTATTGTAGTCTGAGCTGTGTTGGCCTTGTTTTATTTTGTTTGCTAAAAGTCCCCATTTAAGACTAAAAGGGATGGCTGTTTATTTAATGGGCTGTAATGTTGAGACATCAGCATATGGAATTTCTTCTCTTTTGCTACCAGACAGCTGTAAAAAAAAAATATGCATAGTATGTATGCATAAACTGTGGAGCACACCTGTACAGAAGATGTCAGAGAGCCACTGAGTCTAAAATGTAAATAGTTTTTAGCCCCAGAGTAATAGTTTCTTTTTCATTCACTTAGTACTTTTGGTACTAAGAACAAAAATACAAATTTTGTGCACAAGTTCTGGAGTTCATACTGTCAGAGATGCTTGTTAAATTAGCTTCCCTGCTAAATTCATGTACTATGTTGAGGGAATTATATTTCTCCTTATTTACAGAAATAGGTTTTGGAATGCATTTGAAGGCAGTATCTTCAAAGACACACATTCTTTTAAGCTGTTTAAAATTTTCAAAACTATCCGGTCCTTAAAACTGCCAACCACTATGATTGTCCTTTTATAACTATATAATTTGCATTATCTTGGGTTTTGAAATTGGATAATTCCTTAAATACACAATATCCTTTCTGAAAGA
>NW_009920725.1:49822-58297 GCF_000696875.1 Nestor notabilis
CCTGCGTGTACACACTGTGAATGTAAACATATAGTTGGGGTTTTTTTACCAAGACACCTTGCACTTTGAGAGCAGCTGACTATTGTTTTGATGGCTTCTCTTAATCTGTGCATGAGGAATCCAAACTGAATGATACGGAGCTGTGAAAATCCAGTTAGTGTGAGCTGTAATCTATTTACTGGGTTTAAGTAGTTAGAGTGGCATTCAGACACCCTGCAGATACTGAACTGCAGAGATACAGTAATCACCTAACCATGTACCCAGTGTCTTGCTGTCATGGAACTAAAGCAGAAGACTCCCTAGCAATCATTTAAGTAAAAACCAGAACAAACACAACAAACACTGCCTCCTCTGAGCACGCAAACAAGAAGCAAGTAAAAAAACCCATCCAAAAGTCATGCTGTTATGAAGTAAAATTTTATTTCACATTAAATTATTAAACTCTCCGTTTCACCTTGAGTTTTTTGGAGAGAAAATGCTTTTTCTGGAGCTGAACTTACCTGGTATGGATATTATAAAATATCTATTCCTTTTGATTAGGAAGGCAGGGAGGAACATACTTCAATACCAATCTGATTTTGGATCTTTGTATTGTTATTTGGAGTTATACAAGATCTAAATTGTTGAATGAAGGAAAAGAATGTGGGAAATTAATGTAGTAACAGGTTTTGGTAAAGAAATTCTGTAATGCATGTACCAAAAGCAACTATTTCTATATAAAAAGGCAGAAGACAAATCCATGATAGATTAGGACATACAGGTCTGCACAGGTCTGTTATGTATGTTTAGAAAGCTGGAAAGTGTGCAAACGTATTTCAGGTTCTGGTTTCATCCTTGACACTTCCTGGGTCTGTGCTGGGCAGGATGCTGTTATTCAGAAGCAGTAGTATTCTCCTTCCCACTGTGTTCCTATGCTAGGGGTATAAACAAAAGTCTCATTTGGAGATATGTTTGTCTGTTTTACTGTAGAAGTTTTAGTCATCATTACGGAGTAAAATAGAGGAAAACCTAAAAATAGAGGTGAATCTGTAGATAAATGAATGCTATAATTCTATGGAATGTTTTGTAGTTGAAGGCAGAGCTTGGTGCATTATAGCTCAATGGTCCATTAGAGATTGTCTGTGGTACTACAGCGACCTCACGGTTACAGAATTACATCTTAGTCTGTTCAAACCTATTTTTTAAAAATGCTAATTCTTTGTTATTGTTTCTCCTATCCTGCAAACAAAATGGGCGTGCTCAAACATTTGGATACTTCTATTTCACTTATTGTCACTATTTGTCTGTTGCTGAAGGAGGTGGAGTTAAGAAGCAGCTACTTGGGGAGGGGAAAAAGCCTAAAACATCAGGCAGTTCTGATCCCTTGCAATTAATACCAGAAGCATGGAAGTTTCATGAGCTGACTTTCTGCTTGTGTATATTCCAGCAGATGCCAATGGTGACCTGTCTTTGGTGGGGATCTTTGTCAGATCCAGGACAGTCTAGGGTTGGTGGGTAAACTTCAGTGGACAGGTTTAGTTGGGAACCGCTAAAAACATAAGTAGAGCACATTTTTCAACTTCAATACCATTCCATTAGAACAATTTTCCATTGAAGTGGGGAAGGTTCTCACATCTTCCGATGGAGAAGACAGCCCAACCCAGATCTTCCATTTGAGCGTATCTGAGTCTCCAGAAGAGATTTCAGAATATAGTGGGTGCACGTGCTGTTCATGTCTCATCTCTATTCACAGTATCTTATCCAGTCTTGGAATAAACCATCTTCAGTTCTGCAGCAGAATCTGCCAGCACGTAGAGTGTAGCATCTCCACCCTGCACCATGTTTTATTGTGACAACAATACTTCAGCATCATATTGATTTTATTCCCCTTTTTTCCATAGATTAAGGCAACCCCAGTGGTAACCTAGTGAATTAAAGGTTTTCTAGAGGAAAAGCATGGGACTCATTTCCTGAAGAGGCTTCAATTTTTACATTATTTATAGTGTTAAAACCAACATCTTTAAAAATCCATTAAGGACAAGACTGGCAAATACTTTGAGTCACTTTCATGGTAGAAATGAGGAGACCTGAAGGAAACATGTTAGATGTGGATCTGTCTTGCTCCTCATCTGCTTCCAGCAGCTGAAGTTCTTGTAAGACAAGGCCCATTTAATGGTAAATTATGTTGGGAATGATTTTTTCATGGGCTGAAGTCGAAAAAGCAAGATCAGTCCATTCTCTCAAAATGGATTAAGGAATTGATCAGGAAGGTCTGACTTTGCTGCGCGGATCAGAATCTTTTGAGGCTGCTAATGGGATCATGCTGTGTCAAAGAGGGAAAAGGTTTTGGTTTTTTTGTTTCCATTGATTCTTGTCAGGTGGGCATTGCTCTGTGCTTTGAAAAATACTAAAGAAATACACACAATGGGTTTATAGAAAAGTGTTTAGCAGAGTGTGATGGAGAATGCTTTCTATATCTCTGCAGGGACAGGAAGAGTGAGAAGGCTTCATATGTCTGTCTTTGCCATCTCCCTTTTCATTTCCTCCTTTTCTCCAACTTGTACGTGCACAAAAATTCTCTCCTCTTTCAGTAACCACATAAGGAGAGGGTAATTTACTTTGAACTCACAGAGGACTGTGAAGGTGGCTGGTTCCTTGGGAAGGCTCTGCAAATCCATGGGACGGGTACCAAGGGGCTGGGGCTGGAGTAAGCCAGGGTTGTGCATTCCTGTGGACATACTGAGATAGTCTGGGAGAGAAGAGTGAGAGCTGAGCTAGTACAGAGAAAAAGGGAGCCTGATTTTTAAATTTCTTCAAATATTTAAAAATTACTAAGTTTTAGCAGTAAGTAGCTGTCAGCCACTACAACATATATACTATGGATCATTCACTGTTAACAAATGGCTTGGGGAGAATCTGAGCACTTGTCTGTGAAAGAACCTGGATGTTGTTTTTCACAACAAGAACCTTGGGTTTTGTAGTATAATAGACAGACCTGCTGAGCTGTCAGCCTGTCACAGAGGTTCAGCTGTGTGCAATTATTTAATTAATTATTTTTTTAAATAGGAATTCTGATGTGAAAATACAAACCTTTATGTCCTGATCATGTTAAATAGTATTTTAAAAAACCTTGTATGGCACAACCTCTGTATGGAAGTTTTAGATAATACTGCAGCATTAAGTTTCTGCTGGGAGTTAATTTATGACAGGTCCTCTCTAACGCAGGAACATGAAGATGGAAAAGAAGGTAGCGGCTTATGTGTAGTAGGAGACATTAAATCTTATTTAAAAGGTCAAGATGTGTTTTGTATAGAGGACAAAAGATTAAAACCCACCAATTACTTTGTTTAAAAAAACCCAACCAAACAAAACCAAACTTTAGGCCTCAGAGCTTGCTGAAAACTATTTCCATTAACTTTAAAGGTTATATAGTAGATCTCTCCTCTTGAGAAATAGCTGTACCAGTATTAATTGGAAACATTGAAGGTTTTGCTTGCTTATTTTCAATAGATCACAGGTTAAAACACAACTTAAATGAAAAAAATTAAAATCACAGAAGTGGTATGTTGAAAGTTCCATATTGCACCACGTTAAGACCTTTAAAATGTTCTTCTCTTCCATTTCATCTCCACTGTTTTTCCATTCCCATTCTGTACAAGGCTGGACTGATATTTTAGCTCTCATTGCTGCTTCCAAGCTCTTGCTGTTTGGCAGCTTTTCCTTGCAGTGCAGTTTAGCTTTTATTTCTTTTCAGTTGTGGACATGATACAGAGAGGAAAGAAAGCAGAAAAGAATCCAGGTAACGAGAAATTCTGTGCTCCATCCTACTTATCTTCTTGGTGTCCATAAGTAACTTACTAAATATGACACTTCTGTCTTTTTTAAGCATTCAAGCTATAATAAATCAGTGAATTGATGTTAGATATTTAGACCTAGATGTTAAATGCTTGAAATTCATGTATTCGTAGTTATGTTTCTTTGAAAATTTTGCTCTGCACTGTCTTAGTAATATATTATGAATAATGGAAATGCCTTATTTTTAGGTTGTACTTCTCACCTTCCTCTGAGAGAGAACTTTTTCTTGTGACAAAGCTTCCTAGATTTTGATAAATTTAACATAGTTATCACTAGTCTGATCCTAAGGGTTAAGCACTTTAATTCTTAAGATTGAGTAATATATCTGCACTGCTCTCTGTGGAATGGAAGCTGCACCATGTGGATTTGCAAACATTTCAGAGCATGATCAATTTATGCAATCCTGATAATATATTTTTAATGAAGTTATATATTGAAGTTGTATTAGGTCAGCATCCAAAAACTGAAAAATATCAAAAAAGGTTAAAAGTACAATCCCACATTCCCTGACACTGTCACCATCTGGGTTATCCCTACTGGCCTTTTGTCACCTACTGCCAGAAATCATTGCTTCTCTCAAGATTATCAGTCTTAAATTTAAATTTAAACTGATTTAAAATGGAATTTTATGAAGCAGTTGTGACTTGAGTGTGTCACAGGAGGTAAGATGCTGTGAATTAGTTAAAAAAAACTAGTAGCAAAGTAGTAAAAAAATTAGTTTTGTGACAGAGGTCCTTTACCTGAGCTGACACAGAAGGAGTTCTGGGATACTGGAACAGGTACAGCACAATGGCCAGACTTGTCTTTCAGCTACAATGGATTTATTTTGAGATATTTGTGGTGAGCAGCCGTGGTTTGGATATGCAGTGTTTCAGCCCTGGGTCCTGTTCTCTGCCTTGTGCTGACCTCTGCTAACCTTTCTCTGAGATGTTTTGTCAATTGGGTTGTCAGTGTGTGCATGGTGACTCCTGAAACAGGGCTCTGGGGCATTTCTTTGCTGCCAGTTGTGGCAAGGTGCCTGGGGAAGCAAACCAGCCAGCAGCAGAGAGGCTCAAAGCTGTAGAATGAAACCCTGAAATCCAAACCCCTTGGAGTGAGCAGGAGACATGCTGTTGACTGCAGCGAGTGATGGAGTTTGCCCCTCCTTGCTGAAGAGTTCAAAGACTCCTTGGGGTGTTTGTGAAACTTAACGGAGTTTTTGCCTTAAACAGCCCTGTTAAAATGCATGTTCTTTGCTTGCTCTCTCTTCCTTTTCTCTACTGCAAGTTTCAGTATGGAAACCCCTGCTCCCCTTGTGTAACTCATAATTGTATGCAAATGGAAAAGATTCTGAATTTTGAGCAGGCATGCAGAGCACTCCAATGAGAAACTCCAAAACCAGCTAGAAAGGGGCAGGGGCATTTTTTTCACAATGCCTGTTTTCTCAGAGTCAAACCATTTTTACCAACTGTTTTTTATCCAACCCCTGGAAAACTTTTGTAGAGAACGTAGTGTGCCATTTTTCTGTAATTTAAAGAGAATTTCATGGGATAAGTTAAAATAAGATCCTCTATAAACAGATTTTCTCACAAATTCAAATAACCCGAGTAGAAAACTGATCATTGTCTCTCATTATTACTCCCCCTCTCTATATGTTTATTTGGTTGGTTGTTTTTAGGCAAGCACATAAAGCCTTTGTAGTCTTTGTTTTTAAAGACATAGTAACAATCATATGATTTTGCATTTTCAAAAGGCTGCTCAAATGTACAGTATGTTGCACAAAATCCCATTAATTGTTAAGATTTTCTTTTACAGAAAAAGAGGAAATGTCAGGGGCCTTAGGTGGGGTCATGTGTCTGAAGTGTTATGAGGAAGCACATGTCCATAGTTTCTGCATTACTGTTAAGTAGCATGGTTTCAAGGTGACCATATCTTGTACCTTTATTAGAAAAAACGAGTTCATAAAATCCCAAAGTGTTGGAAGGTATGGATATAAAGAATAGTAACAAGTAAAAGCCTCAGTGCATAGATGAAAATCTAGGGTGAATATTATTTCATGTTTGCTGCATAAAAGAGGTCACCTCGATATTCAGTTTCTTTGACATCAGGGCAGCTTCTTGGTGGAGTGACTGAAGAGAAGGCAGTGTCCTCGGATTCTGACTTGCATGTGGAAGGAGCCAAAAACTGGGGAGCATAGCAGGGATTCTTTACTGTGGAATGAAACCCAAAGCAATAATGCAGAGATTGCGTGGTCATCTGCTCTATCTTGAATGTAGAGTATTGCTGATAAGGGGTGTTTAATCAGAGGAGATACAATATTAAAAAAAAAAAAAATCACCTTTCAGTGCTTTTCAAAGCACCTTCCAATGTCATTTAAGCAATTCTGAAAATTTTACTACAATCATGAGTGGATTGCACCCAACTTGGATGAATGATCCTTCCAGTTCTGTGATCGCATGGTCTGCATAATCTATAAGGACTACTTTTGGTTACAGAATCATGCTAAACATGTTCACATATGGATCATATGTATGAAATACTTTTTTATAGTCAGTATGGGAGTAGACATTTTGTGAACATATCTAATTTTAGCGTGGCAGCTTTCACACATGATACCAGTGATACTTATTTCTGCCAGGATAAATAAAGTGTTTAGTTTTATATGCAACATCATGCTTTTCTTTTTCCTGGTCTGCCTTTAATCTAGTACTGTGTTTATGTAATGCAATAGAAATGTTGCTAACATGATTATACTTTTATATCTTATTAGCTCAAATACTGAGTACAATAAAATGGAAAACTGTTTAAATTTTATGTTTAAGTGCTTGAGATAAGAGTTCTTGTAAATGAAATGTGATTACATTTCTGTAATAGATCTGTCTGTTAGTACTTTGTTTAGCTATGTAATTCTATTGGGACTGTTGTTTCTAAGTTTGATTATTTATTTTTTTTTTTTAGAAATAGCTATGTAAAATACTCAGTGTTACACACAAATAAACAATGAACAGCCATCTTTTGAAAACTCTGTCTTTCCTGTCTGAAAACTAAAATCACTGCCAGATAGTTTTCTTTGTGACAACCACTTTGAATTAAACATAATTCCCTAACAACACCTTGAATTTCCATCTGTGTAACCCTGATGTTCTTAAGCGTTTTGCATTTACCTTAAGCTCTGGGCTATTTCCACTTAGCATGTATGGAAAACTGTGACTATCTTAAAACTGTAGATGATATGAATAACAATTGTTTGCTGATCTTACCCTGTATCTCCCTGGATAACCTGCAGTCTGCAAAGGCTGAGTAAGTGGCAGATAGCTTTTGTCATCTCTTATCCAGGCTGTACACTTGTAAGGAAGAGCAGGGATAATCGCCTAAATCTAATTAGGGGTTAAAAGAGGCCATGACTGTGATGTGGCAGTGAGACACCTTACTGTATCAATCCTGTTTGCATTAGAAAAATAAGGTTGTCATATTGATTATTCAAATTAGCTTATATTGGCCATGGCTCAATGGCTTGTATCGCAGCTGAAGCTCTTGAAGGTCCCAGCTTTTCAGAGAAGACCTATGCTTATAGCATATCTTATGTGGTGTCTTGTTTGCTAATTTGAGGGGTTTAAAACTAAGACTGAGAGAGTTTTATTATGAGAATTAAGCGTTTAAGTGACCATCAGAAAAGGAAGTTAAGCTTTCATGTGGGATGCTTGTGATTGCTGAAAGCTATTAAATGGATGCCTATAAATTTGTTTTAGATCTTTTATGGAAAAAATCAGTATTGGAGTTAACAGATCTTGCAGTATTATGTTTGTGCACTAATTGATGTTTAGTTCAAAGTCAAATGAAGCTAAAAAGAGTAAAGTAATTGCATTCAGATCAATTCTACATTTAAGAGTTAGTGAATTCCCTTGGCTGTGACTTTGGGGTCTATCTTTTAATTAAAATACCCCATCTATCTAGTGCTGGGTTATTACAGTATTCTCAACTATTTCTCAGCACTTGGCTTTTTGTTGTTCAGCAGTCACAGCTGCTGACATCCAGCAAGTGTATCGATGCCCTAGAGAGTGCTAATTTCAGACTTCCTCGTTACTGTAGTCATGATGAATGATGTAAGTGCCACACATAGAATGGGCAAAAGTAAAGCCTTTAAGATGACTTTTTTTGGGGGGGCTGGTGGTATGTGTGTGCGTTTGTGGTATACCAAGAAATACGTGGTAGGCTGTCATGTGTACAAAGACTGAACCTCTGCAGATTTTTTTTTCCCATTGGTTTGTGCAACTTCTATCATTGCAGATGTACAAGAAAGAGTCTACCTTAAATCCCAGATACCAGGCAGAGTTTGCAAATTTTTCTCTATGGTTGAACCAATTTCACCCATCTTATACACAGTTTGAACACTTCTGTTTACCCTAGGTGTTAGTTTTGCTGTATTTCTTTCTGCTGCTGGGCAACAAAATGCACACAGCTAACTAAACTATATTTCCCTGTATTGCATGTGGGTACAAGGCTTTCAATTTTAAATTGCTTCAGATGTTTCTTTCAGTTCTTCCATTTTCTGTTGGTATTGGTGTAACAGTTTCCCATCCAGTTTCCTAACCTTGGAGGCTGACCTTGTTGACTGAAAGCCACAATGACCAGATGAAGGAGAATTTATATATGTATATATAT